>NW_008621370.1:21310-89843 GCF_000691845.1 Merops nubicus | reverse complement strand
GCCCCCCCCCCCCCCCCCCGAAAAGGTCATACTCATAGAGTTTGTTTGAACTTCATAGAAGAAGCTGTATTGGACTTGGCATATATCATCAGGGGTAGAGGAAGCAGTGAGACATGGCTCAGTAGCCAGACGGGTGGGCTGCTGTTGCAGATGTAGCACCCCTCCCCAGTTAAAAGTGGCCCCTAAAACATGAGCACAAGGAGCAGAATATCAGCGATGCCAGAAATCTCAATCCTTGCCTTGCAAGGGCTGACTTTGTGTCCTAAGGGTTTCTTCCTGCCCTCCGAGCTCCCGGTGCCGCCCACGGTGCTCTTCAGCTCTCTGAGCCGATCTGCCCGCACGCTGCCAGCTGGCAGGAGGTCCCTTTGACAGCCCCAATCTGTCTGCAGCCAAACACCTTGAACTCCAGAAGGTGTTGCTGTAGATATTAAAGAGAAAAATAAGCAGCAGTCCTTTCAAAGATTTTTTTTTCTTAAAAAGAAAACCACAAACTTTTTTCCTGTTAAAAAAAAAAAAAAAATTAAAAGTCAATGCTTTTTGCTTTGTTTTGTAAAAAGTTGTTCCTAAAAATTCTTTTTTCAGAGAGGTGCTTTGCCCTCACTAAGCAATGATACCCAGAGCAAGCTCTGCCTCAGCACCACCTTGTTTTTTCTGGGTGCAGAGCTAGGCAAGTCAACAAATCTCTGCTCTTTTCCTCCTCTGACAATTTCGAAGAGTATGAATTACCTGTCATGGGTATTTTGTATCAGTTTCAACCCAACATAGCACTTCTTCAGACTTTTTGGTGGCACAGAAATTCTAAATAAATAAATAAATAATGTCATTTACTGTTATGCGAGAAAGCATTTCCTTGAATCTCAAATGAGAGAGGCTGTCAGATGTGACTGCTTTGTCACTAGTCTTTATATTCTCCTTTGAACAGAACCAATAATTCTGTTGCTTCAAATTTAAAAAGAAAAAAGAAGTGTTACATATGGCTTTTTTTGTAACTGAACACTTCACCATTTGTTTTCCTTTTTTTTTCTCTCCTTCATCCCCTCCATTCCCTTCATCCCTTCCATCCCCTCCAGTCCTGGGGAAGCACTGCTGCTTCTGGGAGTTTGCAGGCCCATGCACCGTAGGAACCTCTACGCCTACCCAACCCGCTCTCAGATAAGTAAAAAATACCCATCAATCTAATTACCAGTATCCTGTAAGAGCAAATATTTAGTCAGTGAAATCAAACTAAGGAAAAAAGACCTTGTTCAAGATAGAGCTGTGCAGGCTTTACACAAATGACATCCTTCCCAAAAGCAGTGTCGTTCTCTGAGCTCGTGAAGACGTTGTGCCCCAGGCAGTGCCAAGCACTCTTGCTCAGGTGCCTCCGGCCATGGTTCAGCTGGCTCCCCACCATCACTCTCCTTGTGTCAGCTCCTGCCCCTGTCCCTCATCGCCCTTCATCCCCGAGGCCTCACTTCTCCCTCTCCACTGGTACATGCAGCTCCAGTGTAGGACCTTCATGGGTGTTACTGGTGAGAAGTGGCTGAGACACGTTTATTGGGAAATGTGTGCGAGGCTTGTAGTCCGAAGCCCCCAGCTGTCTGACAAAACCTTTCACTTCTTTTGAGTACTCAGCCCTTGCTTTACTGTTTATGTTTACAGAGCAGGACCAAGCAGATCCATGTGCCAGAGGTGATGCTTGGAGAGCATGAGCCTTTCCAAGGCTGCCAGAGCCAGAGCACAGCTCAAAGCAGCCACAGACAGGAGCAGAATGGGGTCTGTCCTGGGGCTCAACCCCCACACACCACCCAGAGGCACCAGCACCTCCCCTGGGGTTATTGCTATGGGACTGTGCTGGCGTGTTAAGCTTGATGTTTTCTTCATGCTTTTCAGGTCTCTCTGGAGCCCCAGATCACACCTCCTTGAGGGCTGGAAGAGCCATTGCTCTGCCACATTCCCTGCAGGACCAGCTCCCCACGTGCCTTACAGACCTCAGCCAATGAATGTGACGACTGTCCATAGGGAAGGCAAGAGCAGAGCCTTTCCTACAGAACTGGCCTTAACTACACACTAAATTTGGGTTAATTATGAACACAAGCTCCAAGATAAAACTTGAAGGAAGAGCTGAGCATCAAATACACAATGAATCTAATTAACGTGAACACAGCTAATTAGATTTGAATCTGCTCACAATATTGTGTGTGCTTGAAACTGCTGGCTTTATGGGAGTAATTAAAAAAAAGTTAAGTAGGGCTGGATTCACAAATTAAGCAGTCCCAATGATTTCCTTTTAAGCATGTGGTCTTTCCATATATTGCTGTTTTATTTGATTTCTTGAAGAAACTGTTAGTTGTGGACCATTTATTCCTCCAGTGGCTGACAGATTTGAGCTCATGGAGTTGCCACAGCTCTTGCACAGGGAGATAGAGATTTGCAGGAGGAGCATTTGGCATGATCCATAAGGAGGAAAAATACCCAGAACCAGCCCAGGTGATGGGAATCAGCCTGAGGCAGGGCTGCTGGGGTGTAAAAGGCAGCTCCAGAGTCACGGCAAGATTTTGGAGGTGGGAGCAGGTCTGGGATGCGACACAGGTACTCCAGAGGAAGTGGAAGCTGCTGTGATGCCCTCACACCAGCTCTGGGGTGCTGTAGGGAGAGAACATGATGAACTTATGGCTGAGAGATGTGTTTTGCTTCTTCTCATGATCTCTAGAAATGGTGAGTACCTGTGGATTAAGTAGCTGGACAGGGAACCTCTCTCCCTGGGAGGAAGCAAGCAAGGGATGAAGCCTTTTGGAGCTCTGTTGGGGTAAGGCTGGAGGTGGGGGTGCTGGTGAAGGGCTGTGTGGGACAGCCAGCAAGTTCTGCTAGTCCCCTCAAAACACAGTGCAGCTCATGGGCTCCCTTGCAGTTTGCTGCCTAGTGATGGAGGGGGCCTCTGTATGCAGTGGAAGTACATACATTGAGTAAGATGTATCACATATGTTAGAAGAGCTTAGCCCATAAAGAAATTGGACTACCTCAAGACCTTAAAGCTGTCGCTTTGGCAATTTATTTGATTTTTCTTCATCAGTTGTAAAGGGCGAGGGAATTGTGCTTTTGGTGTGGGTTTCATGCTTCTAACTCCTGCTGCTTCTTGCTGTCACATAAAGATGTGATCTGGCTTAGGCTCCTGCCAGCATCTTTATAGCTGGAAATCCACTGTGGCTGAAGCTGTGTTCCCATCCTCTAGTGGGATGGGGGGGATCCAGCCTGGACCAAAGCCTGGCATGCACCCTGCAGCATGCGCAGCCCCTGACATGCATTTCATGCCCCATCCCTCCTGTCTTGGAAGCCTTGTGCCTATTTTTGGTGCCTGTTTTTGTTGTGTCGTGCCTGTTTTTGTTGTGTCATGCCTGGGGGAAAAAAAAAATTCAGATTAATGATTTACAAAGCAAAGGAAATAAACTGAAGGGTGGGGGAGATGCAATGGAACCTTGCCTGGGAATTTTGGATACTAGTGCATCCAGCAGAGGCAGTTGGCTTTACTTAATTAAAATTATCATTATGCTGAAATACCTAATTAGATTCAGGCACCTGTAGCCAGACAACCACGATATTATGCATTAGCTATCATGGCAGAGATGTTGCTGCTGCATTCAACAGCTCTTGCCTGGCACTGTGACAGATGGCTGCCATGGTTTGTTTGGCTTCCTCATGCTGTGTCCCCTTGTCGGGGACTGAGTCCTGTCCCTGCCTGTGGGTCCATCCTGGGGAGACAGGAGAAAGTGTTGCATCCTTTGGTTATGGTGCCGGGGTCTGCTATGTGTTCCCACAGCTGTGTGTCAGCTCTGGCTGCTCCCTCACTCTGTCATGTGCTCTGCTCTTGGTGCTGCCTCTTCCCCAGAAGTCTCTGCCCTTCAGGCAAACCCCTTCTCAGGCTGAAACTTGCTACCCAGGTCATGTGTTTTGTCCCTTCCCAGGGCACATGCCTGCTGCAGCCCTTGGTGCACCAGCTCCAGGTGGCATCCTCTGCAGTGCAATTTTACAGCATGAAAAGAATGAGCTCGACCTTTTGCATGCATCTTTCACTTAGCCAAAGTGCCTGAAGGCATAGCTGATCAGGAAAGATCTTGTGTCATCATCCTGTCAGCAAACACTCAATGGACACAGAGCCGAGCCATGGATTTCAGGAGAGTTGAGGTTTTAAAACTTCCAGCCTCAAGATCGGAATCTGGGAAAGTTTGATCCATGGGAAACATGCCTTATTGGAAATGCTCAGCTCAGAAGACGTCTCTGGAGCTGTAAGGAGCTGGAGCAGGTAGTGGTGTACATGCTGGGTTGCAGTCATGCATGCTGCATGCACGGTCCCGGGGGATGAAGGGTGGTCTCAGCCTGTGCTGCAATGGCCATGGCATGTGCCTACATGCAGATCCTTGGGATTGTGTCCATGCCTGCCAGCATGGTGCCAAGTTTCCTTCCAGCTCTGGTAGCAGATCCCAGGACCTACCATTTGCAACCTGTAGTGGTGGCTGCCTGTGCAATGCTGGCATGGCACACAGACCATCACAGCACCCTATGTAGGACCTTTCAGACCCTCCAGACCTCCCCTGGGCTGGGACACAAGGGTCTCCAGGGCAAGGCTTGAGCGGCTGAGCTCAGCCAGCTCTGTCAGGTCGTATGTGTGGGAGCTTGCAGAGGTTGAGCCTAGGAGAGTGGCAATTGCTGACTTGCAGCTTTATCATATGATTGACCCAGTGGCAGAGGGAGCTGGGAGTTAATGAAGCCAGCCATGGAGTTAGACAGGTGAGGACTGCTTGTGTTCACTTAATGGGGATGAATCGCCAGTGATGCCTTCCCATTCCTTACTGTCAGGGCGAGATGGATGGGCCCCATGCAGCCCCCAGCCCTGCTCAGGAGGTGCTGTAGGGGCAGGATGCAGCAGGCTGCCTGACCCAGAACCTGCAAGAGAGACAACCACAGCTCCTGGGGAGATGAGATGCTGCACGGGGAGAAGAAGCCAGGCCACAATTTTAGGTGCTGGGAGGGAGAGTGAAACTCCCCTGAGCCTTTGGAACAATTTCATGAGTCACCAAGTCCTAAATTTCACTCCAGCCCACCCATCTGTCATGACTTGGCTTCAAGATAAAGCCATGAATGAGTGATCTTCCCACACAGAGCAGAGCAGAAACAGACGGGAATCCGCCCTGTATTTTCAAAGTGGAGGTTTTGATTACCATGAAGTACAATAACTGACAAGCGCCTTGTAGAGTAATTATTGTTGTGAAAGTAAAACCACCACCACTTGCTGGTGAATGTGCTGCAAAGCACTGCTTTGGCAGCACAAGGTGCAGCACCAAAAAGGGACGTCTCCTTGCGGCATGGCAATGAATACGTATTGGGAGGAGGAATATGGGATCTAATGGGAAGAGAGGAAAATGTGGCCACAGAGCATCGAAGCCTTTGTCTCTGCAGGGCATACAAGCTCCTCTGGGAACCCAGCCAGGATATGGCAAGGCTCCAGCAAAAGATCCTGTAGATCATTGTAATGTGACTGTGTCTTACAACTGCACAGTGTGTGCAAGAAAGGGATGTTGAGATCAGCTGAGCTTTATCCTTTTAGAAATTGTGAGCTGATGTATTTCCCTGTTTGAAGACCTCTGACAGCTCAGTGATGTTCACAAACCGCTGTGCCAGCAGCAATGGATGGGGAGGCTGGAGGAGATGGGTGAGAGGTTTGTTCCTCGTGCTGAGCCCTTTCCCTCCCATCAGCTGCACAAATTTGAGTTATTGCCACAGCATTTCCCAGTCTTCTTGAATCCAAAAGCACATCAGTATTTATTTTGTTTAATTTATGCTCAGTCTCCTGCAAGGAGCTTCTTACAGTTCTATCCCCAAAAATATGTGCAGAGGAAAAGGTCAGCTCTTCAGGGCCCAGCACTTTATAAAGCCCATTGCAAGGGGATATAATATTGCAGCTAGAGTAGAATTGGTTTCTCCAATATCAAAACCCTCTCAGGCCACTGGCACGTTTGCCAGGTTCCCAGTAATTAATTTCTGTTTCAGCCATTCCCCAAAGCACTTTTCATAGGGTGTTCAACACCCCCATCACCTAGCTCAGAGCAGCAGGTGCAGAAAGCCTTGCTGCCTGGAGGATTCCCAAGCCTGATGGTAGGATGTAACTAGATTTGGGAATGACATTGACCCTCCTTGTTCACAAAGTCTTTGCCAGTGGCAAAGTGATGTTTCTGTAGGGGTGAAAAAACCCTCTTCATTGCTCGGTGAACAGCTCATTCATTCAGCTTTTACTGCTTGGGTAGTACCAAGCAATTCTGGAACTAGTCCCTGTCCAAAGTCCATCTCATTTCAGAGCAAATCAGACTCTGGTTGTTTTCTTCCAATTGTGTTTCTGGCTTGGGAGGAGCTGAGGCAGTTCCAAACAATGCTCTTTCTCTTGAATGCTGATGAATACCAGGCTTTATGGAGCTATCGGAGATCTTCCCGGCAGACTCGGTGTACTGGGCTTTCTTAAAGGGGGGAAGGGAAGACTTCAGGCACACATCTGAAAGCCACGCTCCCCTGCCCCAGCTTTGGTATCATTTTCGACTAGGGATGGTTAGCATGACTCCCAGCTCCCTCTGTTTGTGTACATAGTGCTGTGACCCTCAAGGAAGTCTTTTTTTTTTTTCCCAGGGGAAAGAAGCTGCTCCATCCTCCAGTGGGCTTTGTGACTTACAGACTGGGGAGGAATGTACAGGGAAGCTGACATGAACCTGTGAGGTTGAGGAAAAAATTGAATGTCAGGCTGGGTCCTGTCTCCTGAGAGGCTGGGCAAAACCTTGAAACCATATTTGGGGAATCACCCAAACACACATGTGTTATCAGCCAAGTTACCTCCATAAACCCATCTACGTAGATGCATTTTGAGAAACATTCTGGAAAAAAATGTTGTGGTTTTTTTTTTTTTCTTACTGGCTCAGTGACGAGGGTTGTTTAAAAAAAATATAAATATCCTTATTTCATGTTGAATGAAGCACTCAACTCTAAAGAAAACACTTTGGTTTTGTTCTGCAGTACTTACTATTCTCATTTAAATTTAGCTTGAGTTCTAAATGAGACATTTCTAATGGATCACTGGAGCCTTTCAGGATTGTTTCTATTTAACATTATGAGTTAGAAACTATAATATTTTGGGGAAGGAAAAACACTTTGCCAAATGTACAATCGTTTAGATGAGTCTGAAATGGCAAACAGCTTCTAATAGAAGACCATCTTTCCTGAGCCTTATTTGGGTTCCACTGATGCTGGGGCGGCCAGGCTGAGCATGTCTCTTGTATGCTCCTTCCAGGCATGGAGAAGCCCCAGGTCTTTCTCTCCATCCATGTGAGGCTGGGTCCTGCTTTGGCAAGATGTGCAGGCAGGTGAGGAGTGATGACAGATTTCCTGCTGGGAGGAGGTGGCTGATTTGGGTTAGGGAGCGCCCTCAGCCTGTCATGGGCTGAGTGTGTGGGGGGGGTGCTTTAAAGTCTCTTCCTCATTTTTCCCCCTGCCACCCACATTCCTAAATTATTCACTTCACTACAGAGGTGTCATGAATTATTGATCCAAAATTTGGTGTCTCCTAGCAACATGTTTACTTATTCCATTGCCATCCCTGTCCAGTCTCATGGATGCCTGGGTTGTCTCTGGCCCCTATCCCAGCATCTCCCCTTACTCCTCCTGTCCAGAGCTCTGCTGGGCATCATGGGAAGGGTTTGCCTGGGGCTCTGAAGTTTAACCTTCCTCTAAGAGCAAAATCTGTGGGCTTGATGCCATCCTAGGAAGAGTCAGTGCTACCCTGTGGATGTTCCTGTCTACCCTGAGCTAGATCAGCTGCTCCAAAGCTGCTTGCTGCTACCAGAGCCCAGATCACTGTGTGTGAACCTGGGAGTCACCTCTTGGAAACTTCTCTGAGGTCTCCTGCCTCTGCAAAAACAGGGAAAGGAGGATTAAGGAAAGCAAACCAGCAGGGATTAACTTTTCCAAATAGTATAGCTGGGTGATTTCTGGAGAGGAACACAGGAACACTCCCTAGATTACCTCTGTCTTACTGTAGCAAAATCGTTTGTTTTGTTATTTCCCTGGAGGAGCAGATGAACAAGTGGCAGATGAGAAAGAATCTTGCAGCACCTCCCAGCTGAGCTCTCCCCTCTGTATTACCACCTCTGCCCCATCCCTGCAGCCTATATGGCAATTACTGGAGATCAACCTGCAGCTGGATGGGTGTGCAGGTTGGACCCATCTCTGACAGCTGCTGGGAGCTGACCTCTCCATCCAGATGTGCAGATGCTCTACTGATCAGGGTTCCTGAGGAGCCGGGTGAGCCCTAGTGGCTGAAGCTGGGCTTCCCCACACAGCATTGCTTCAAGCAGTGCCCCATTAGGCTGCTCCTTGGCACAGCTTTCTGCCTGGAGGTACCATGTTTAGATGAGTGTGATGCACTCATGAACCCTATTGGGACTATCCCTGCAGTGCATGGGGCTGGTGGCCACTGGGCAAGGGGAACATTGAGCACTTGGGTCCCAATCCAGTGATCCTTTAATGCTCCCCTCTAAGCTGAGCTTGCCTTTGGCTTTAAGGCTTGTGTGGGTTTGAAGGGTGTACTTGCAGCAAGCCTTCCCTTGCAGGGTCCATCAGAGCAGTCCTGTGCTCCATGCAGGTGCCTGATGAAGTCCCCACTGCCTGGGTTAGGGAAGGACCAAGGCAGCCCCATGCTACAATTTCCTATTAAATGTCACCTCCTTTCCCTATGTTACATGCATAATTCAGAGAATCCTCTAAAAATAGTTCCCCAGGCAGCCTCTGAAGCCTGAGTAATTTGCCTCTGATCAAGGGAGAGGTGAAGAGCTCTGTTCTCCCCCAGGGCTGCTCCTTAGCATAGAGGCTGAGGTCTCGGCGGGCACGTGCTGCTGGTATGGCTCAAGGAGCAGGAATCCACCTGGAGCAGGATCCCTGTCTCTGCTGTCTGAGAGAGCCCAGCCCAGCCTCGGCTCTGCCTCTCTCTTACCATGGAGCCAGCCTGTGAAAAATTTCCACTGACTATTTTTTCCCCTTGTTGTGTTGTCGTACCAGTGACCTGCAGTGACAGTGTAACGCCGGGGGGGTTTGGAGGACTGTGTCATACAGGGCAAGAATAGCAAAGGTTGTTCATTAACAAGATAAAACCTGCAAGATGACTATACTTAGCTGTTACATGTTGACACACATGAATATATACAAATGTCTGCTACCAAATTGAGAGCTGTGTAAGGTAAAATACAGTACATCTGCCCATGGGAATGTGTTTTGAGTACACTAAATCAATTCCATCCCAAGGTTTGATACACTTAGGTCAGATTTTTTTTTAAAAAAGGCAGATCTCTGCCTTCCCTCCAATGTCCCCTGCTCCTCTGTGATACCTTGATGTTCTTCTGCTTTACTGAATCCAGGTTTTATGCACCTAGGTCCTACTATCTGACCAGTGCTGGTCTTTATCCACACTTAGGGACTCTCAGTATAACATTTGAAGGACTAGAAAAGGCACCATTGGAAAAGTCTGTTCTCTCCTGTTTTTAGCATGACAGCAAGTCACAGATTATTTGCTAGAAATTCTTTTCTGATCAACGGACTGATAAACCAAAGACCTTCCTTATGCTATTAATTATGCCCATTAATTACATCTTCCCTCTGCCTAGAGAACAATCCCTGCCAGTTTGTCTGCAGATCTGCAACAACAGCAGGCTTTCCATGGTTGGGAGTGGCAGGCAGGCAGCAGAGTGGATCCCAGTTCTTCCTTTGGTTAGTGGCCTTGGTAGCAAACCCCAGGAAAAGCAGAGCAAGATCTAAGAAGTCTACTCTTGTTTTTCAGCCCTGGGTGTTTCCAGGACTCAGTAAATCTCACTTGTGCCTGAAGGCACCCTGAGATGCCAGGAGTGGATGGTTTGGTCAGAAATAAGAATATGGTGGACAGTGGACAAGAGTCACTGTATTTTATGCTGGTCCATTAGTCCTCTCCTGATTTCCAAAAATAACAACCAAAAGACATAGCTATTTTGTACTGGTATGACAATAATAAGTGTTTTGGGAGTGGGTCTGTGTCCGGCTTGGGCAGGGTTGCAATCTTGAGCTCCTCTGAATAAAGCATCCTACAGCACATACCAACCCATGGAGATGTGAGGTGAGGGCTGGAATACCAAGACAAATCCCTGTATATTGGACCTCTTTACTCACTTCCATGTGTTGGGTATGTAAGTGGTGGATGTCAGTGTGACAGAGTGCAATGAGTAATAAACGTCTGCATGGCTTTGCAAAGTTCCCAGGCAATTAATTTAAAATAAACGTGTCATGCACAATTATACAGAGCAGTGGGGCTGGTTTTGCTCTTGGGTGGCCATGCTCGGTCATGCCCCGTGCTTTGCCCATGACTCTGCTATACAGCCGATGGTGTTCACCAGTTGCACAAGCATCTCTGCACAGGTCTGGCTGCTGCCCTGCAGCCAGCTGCCTGTGCACAGGCCTGGGGTTTGCACAGGTGTGCCTGTAAAGGAGGGTTGTCCAAAGGAATACTTGCAGTGTTTCTAGTACTCTGTGACAGGCAGGCGTGTGGTGATGCTTCTGTTGCAGACAGAGATAAGGGGACTGTAGGTGAGAAAGCAGCTGAGGACTGAGCTAGACAATGGCTCTTAATTCATAATAATGTTTCCAGGCTGTTGTTGTTGGTATGGGACTTCTGCTTCTGATACTTTTGAAACAGATCTCATCTCATCTTTCCTGCTTTACCCTGATCTAAGCTCTGTGGAAGGTGATGAGGCAACTCTGGGTCTTGCTGTCCATCAAGGACCAACTTGCCTGTGCCAACCTGAACACGGGGCTCCAGCCCCATGACTGTAACTTTAGCAAGGCTGGGAAATGGCTGAGTTATATCTTATTGGACAGGAAATCAATACCTAGTTTTAAGATAGTTTTCTATCGCTGTTGATTGCTTTATATTATATTAAGAGGCAGTATATTCACTTGGCTCACTACTGCATTATTTTAGAGCTTTGGAGTTCGTGGCAATGTTGATGATATTTTTTTGCTCTTCCATCAAGGACGAGAACTTTTCCCCATCCCCTGACCTTCTGTGTTAGCAAAAAATAATGACTCTTGCTTTGCAACTAATGGTTTCAGAATGGAAAATATATAATGGAATTTGAGACAGCTGCTGGGAGTTGCAGGGAGCCTGAAATAGTTACTGGAAGGTACAAACTCCCATGTGTATTTCACTGTGCTCCTACTCATGGCGCAGGAGCTATTTTCATTATGTGCTTATCAGCATGTCCAAAGAAGAAAAGATCAGATAGTAGAGCTGTAATAGAGGAAAATGAAGGAGGGAGAAGATGGAGACGTACAAATTCAGCTGTTCCATCTGGGAGCAGTTCTTGAAGGAATATCCCTAGATCCCTTGATATTGAAGGGGTAACCAGGAACTTAAAGTTTCTCCTTCCCTGAGGTCAGAAAGCACAAACCTTGTTGGGACTCACCACAGACTGAAGTGTCTGGAAAATCAGAGAAGTTCCCAGTCATCTTTGGGGCAGTTAGCTAGGCAAACAACTTGGCTGCAGAGGAAGATGTCACTCCTTCTGCACTCAAAAGCTGCTGTCCCCGGAGTGGCTGGGACATCAGGCAGATGTTTTTTCTTTTTAATGTAAGCAAAGCAGGAGCCCAGAGGGGATGGCAGAACATGAATGTCTTGCTCAGATGCCAGGGGACTGTGCAAGCAGGAAGACTGAGGGACCCCTGAGGGATCCTTCATCTCATTACCCATCCATGAGAATGGCAGGATTCAGCTCATGCCATACTGTTCCCTTCTGATTACTGAGTGCTGCTGGCTGAAGCTCCAGTCACAACACTGTCAGGATTTGCTCTGACAGGCAGTGTTGGGGGCAACAGCTCTCCTCGCTGTTTTGAATGGATGGGCAGCAAGGGCTAAATGTGAGAGCACAGCTGAGCTGACATAGGAGGGATGGAACTGTCCATGTGGGCTCAGATCTCTGTATGCCATGGGCTACCTGCAGCCGGCAGGAGAGGGTGAGCCATGGCTCATATAATCTCTGGGTTGAGTCTCTGCTCTCTTCCCAGCAAGATGCAACAAGGGCCAGGCCATTACCAGCATCTGACACTGGTTCAAATGTTTTATTTCTCAGGTAAGTGACCAGTTGAGAATAACACTGTGGAATAGTTCAGGGAGGAAAGGAAACTTTGAGAACACCAACAGCCCTTCCCCAAGGCTGTGTTTCATGAAAACAAGGCTGTTTCCACAGGTCCAGTTCCCTGCAAAATGTTTCCAGCAGAGTTAAGCTGTCCCTTTTGCAAGGAGACTCCTTCAGGCCTTTTTTTGAGATGCAAAGGCATCCCCTGTCTCACAGAGCATCTCTTGGCTACAGCTGGAACATGCAGCTCATCAGAATAACCTGCCCCTGACACCACACACCTCTGCTGTGCTGTCCTTGCAAAATGAGCACCAAATCCATGATGTCCCCCTCTCTGTGCCTCCTTAGCCCTGGCTGTCCTTAGTAACCCTGCACTGGGTAGGTGGCACCTCCATTCCTGGAGGTTCCATGCCAAGGACCCCAGCTGACTGGCAACTCAAGGGGCTCATTTGGCCAGTACTGAGGACCTCTGTGGAACACCACCTTCCCATCCTGAGCAGCGATGCCCTCTTTAGGGCAGCTCTGAGGACAGACTGTTGCTCTTCCTCTGCTCTTTCAGCTGCCTTGCCTGGCAAAGGGTCCCGCAGACCTGCCAAGTTCACAGCCTAGTGCTGCCTTGGCACATCCTCTGTATCTGGGTTAGCCCCAAAGTTTGATGGGAATCTGCCCCCATTGCTGCAGGGGTCACAGATTAACTGTCTGGAAGCGAAGTCTGCTGTGGGCGATGATGCATCAGCAGTAAACCTGCCTTGCAACCAAGATGTCCTCTGTCTGGCAGCAGTGGGCAGCTGCCTGCTACCTGTGTGGGCTTCTGCCTGAGAAAATCAGGGGCTCAGTCCTCTGCACCTAGCAGGGTAACACACACTCTGAGGGCTAAATACAGCTTTCTGATCCCTAATCCTAAGGTGCTGAGGGCAGGCACTTTGTGTAGGTTACGACCACGCACTTCCAGCCCCAGGGGAAGGCTCTGCAGCCCTGCTTTCCATCCTGCCTGCAGACAGCTCAGCCCCTGCCCTCCCACCTGCCCTGGCCACGTGCAGCCCCATGGAAGCCCAGTCCCGCTTCTGCCAGTTGGGTGGCAGTAACTGGCCGTGAGCACCCTGTCCCCTGCTGGTGCACTTGTCTTGCACAGGAATTTGCACAGAAGGAGGCTCAGCCACATGCTGGCTCTTGAGCAGTGCCGCAGCTGCTGGCTGGAGAGATGCTCCGGGTGCTGCAGCATTCAGATATCTGTCCCTTTACAGTACTTTATAAATTTAGGTTGGGAATATTTGTTTTAACGATATGACCCTTTTGGTACATTTGACTGTCTCCTGATGAAGTGACAGTTTTAACATTCCCCTTTAACCAGTACAGATTGTGCCACCCCTGGGTAATGTGTTAGCAAATCACGCTGTTAGTGCTGCGCAGTAAACTGCTTTTATCTCGTGCTGGGAGAAACTGCAGAGGCCTCACCGAGGAGACTGCACTTCCTTTGTGAGCCAGGGGCTGGGGTTGGAGCTGGCTTATGCTGGCTGACCAGCACCATGCACACAGGCTGAGCATCCAGGAGGGACTGATGGTTGACACCCCTGAAATGAGGGGGTCACAACTCCCAGGGGTGCTGTGCACTGCTACAGAAATGATCTCAGCATTACCTGAGGGTGGAACAAGCAGCAGGAGCTAAACTCTCCTCTTGCCTCCCACTGCTTGCTCCAAAGGAGTGGCCTGGACAAGGGGAAGGCAGCAGCTGTGAACACCAAGTCTTCTGACAGTGGCAGCTCTATGCTGCATCCCTGTGTACCTAAGACATACTAAATGGCAGTTCTCAAGCAGAATATGTTGTCGTTTGGTGTTCCTTTCAAATCTTGAAGGTGAGAAAATGGGACAAGGTGCCTCAATATCTCAGCATCCCACCAGAGAGCCTGTCACAAGTCCTTGTGACAGAGGACACCAAAGGAATCTTGGCATGATATCCGTACTATTCCTATAAAAGTGAATTCTTCCATTTTTTGGTCAGATGGCTCACTTGATACAGACCCATTTATTTACTGGGATAGCCAGGTCTATGTAACTTCAAACATCAGGAAAAAGAGTAAGCATTGGAGAGCACCAAGTTATTTAGGACTTCAGAGGGACCATTAAAGTTTGTCTACAGAAAGATCTTCTACCTCATCTGTCCCTCTTCTACACCAAGAGTAAAGCTGCTAGATGTGGCTGGGTTTTCTTGGTTGATGGAGGTGGGTTTTTGCTCAGTGCCTCTGCTCAGCTGGGCAATATTCAAAAGCCAAAGGCAACCCTTTGGGTTCTTCAAAGATGGCAGTCTGCTTTCTCCAGAAAAGCTTGCAGATCTAACGGCAACTGCCACCTCAAGTCCAGCAAAAATCCAGCAATGTCTCAGGATAAGACAAACAGCTTTGTCCAGAAGAAACACCACCAAATATGGATGGAGCAATGTACAGCCTGTGCATTATCTCCAAACTGTAGCCCTGAAGAGAACTTCTTCCTACCTACCGGGCTTCAGTCCAAGCCTGGGACTCCCCAGGGAGTGTGGCATCCTGCACACATCCTTTTGTGCGAGGTCCTCCTCATGCTGTGGGCATCACATCATCTGCCCTAAGCCCCTGCCCTCACCTCCTGCCCTCAAGGGATCAGAGGTGACCCCCAGCAGAGCAGTGTGTGCTGAGCAGGTGTCTGAGGTAGGCACATGGGCTCCGTGACCCTAAGCATGCCTTCAGCTGGATCCATGCTGCAGGTGATGCTTTTTGCGTTTCCCTGTGCTGGCCCAGCACCATAAATTACGTCTAACTGCTGTCACCTGCAGAAAGGGAAAAATAAATCTCTTTGGCCAGGCCATGCCTTGCAGGGCAGACTGTCATAGAAGTTCAGAGCAATTCTGACAGCTTTGCAGGTTGGAGGTTCCCGTATCTTGCTGTGGGGAGGAGAGAGCAGCACTGGCCAGTGCCCGGCAGGAGCTCTTCAATCCTGCAGCAGCACTAATGCCATGCATATTAACTTGCACTGACCCTAAAAGCCATGGGATGAATTTTCCACTTAAAAGGAAGTTTTTAATGTATTTTGCATGCTTTAGCATCATTTATGGCTTAATGAATTAGGCTAATGATGACTTTCGAGCTGCAAATAGCTCTACATACAAAGGCTTAGCCCGTTCCATGGGACTGATAATTTCCCTTTCAGGCCATTAGGCAGGCTGGGAAGAGGAGGAGATGAACAGATGTTGAAAGTAGTTGGAGATGAGATGTTACATCAGGCAGCACTGGTGAGTATCTTGTCTGACCAGGAGAGCTCTGCAGGTGATGGACGCCAGGAAAGTGACTGAGACCAAGTAAAGGAACCAGGGAAACAGGAAGGGAGAGTGTTACCTGCCCTTTGGGAGGGACAGGGAGAAAGAAGGACCAGCAAGAGAATAAATGCAGTGGACAGAGACTGGGACAGGGTGGCTGGGAAAAGATGTGGTAGCTTCAGTTTCTGCTGAAAGACTACTTGCAATAAAGCTGTGTGCTCTGCACTGAGGCCATTTCTGGAACATTCTGAGCAACCTTGTGCAGTCAGCCACAGCAACAAGGCAGCTAGCCATGGAGCCTGGGCCAGGCAGGTTGGTGACCTAGCAGCTCATGTTTCTGTACTGCTGCTATCCTGTCCCTACCATGGTCCTGCTGAGGGGACTCTGCAAACCCTGCCCCTGCAGAGCCTGGAGTCCTTCGGTTTGGTCTTCTGCCCTGGGCTGTTCTCATCCTGAGAAGGACTTAACTGATGTCTCTGCCTAAAGTATGAGATACACTGATTCCAGGTCTATGGCCAGCACAATGTTTTGTTCACTAAGTAAAAGAGAGGAGGAACTGGTGCACTGTAGTGATTTTCCTCTCCTTAGGCTTAGATGAATATTGATATTGGCTTAAACACATGGAGGCGCAACGGTATCTAAAGAGCAGCAGTTGCAGGCAGACTCTCAGGAAAAACTTTCAAACCTAAACCAGGCCTGGCCACATGGCTACAAGACTCAGAGAGAAGCAAACCAACCATTTCTGCCCTGGGCAGAATTAAAATGAGCAGCACAATAAGGCTTTGGACATACCTGACTTAGACCAGTGGAGGCCACTAAGACACTGAGGTGGACAGAGCACAGGACAGCTGACGAGCGGCCAAGAGCCCTGGGTCTGCTCAGAAAAGAAGGCTTGGGGGGTGATACTGCTGTCTGCAACTACCAGACTGAGGGGTCCTTGAGAGGACAAATGAAGGCAACACAAAGAAATTCAGAGTAAGGCTTTCCAAGGAACAGCCCCAAAGGAAATGCAATGCTTCCCACCATCCCAACATCTCTGTGCTCTTTCTCCTGCCTCTCCTGAACTGGCAGAGTGCCTTACGTGGATTTTTGCTTGTACACCTCCATTTGTTTTCTCCTGGTACAGTCTCTTCCTCTTTTAAATAGAGCTCCCAGCAGTCTCTAGATGGAAAGATGAGTTATGCCTGGCTTATGAAGTTGCCAGCTGGAGTTACAGTTAACTGTATTTATACCATAAATCATGTGCCTGACCCCTCTTCCAACTGTGGCTCAGCTACAACTTCTCTAATGTGAAAAACACTCAAAGGGTGGAAGCAGCGCTTTGTCCTGGTCAGGAATAAGAAGCTCCCAGCTGGTACTTGGGTGAGCATAGGTTAGCCCCAAAACCTTTCTTAGAGGATTATCCCTCTAAAAATATCACACTCATGATTCAATGGGGCGTTGATCATGCAGGCTTTTATTGATGATTGAGGATTGTGATGATCAGCCAGGTAGCAAATACAGGGTAATTCTTCCAAAGAGCTGTGCGGTTGTGGATGAAGACACTGTCAGGATGCACAGGAATTATGAGTTCTCACGAGGCGTTTAATGCTGTGCACAAATGGACTGATGAGATCCTTGGATGAATAAAAAGGAAAAAGCTAAGAAGAGATATGGGCTGGTATTGGCACTTTACTGACTTGCCTACACATCTAAAAGCACAGGTAGGAAAATCAGGAGAGCTCAGAGAAGGGTCATCTCTAAAAGCTACTTTACAGAGAGAAACCTAATGGTCTCAATCCATTTAGTTTGTCTGAAGATTGAGATGGTTTGAACACAATTTTGTAAGAATCTATGTGAGGGGATTATACTTCCAGGTCTATTTATTTAAGGGCTTGTTTATATACAGGGCTTTTAAATCTAGCAGGCAAAGCCATAAAAAAGATTAAGGACAGGATGCCCTAATGTTTTTATGCAGGGAGTGTAATTGACCCGCAGACGCTCCACCACAACTCTAGGCAAGATGCTCCATCATGCAGCATTTCAAAGCCAGATTTTGATGACTCTTTAAAGAACCGGGGTGTAGCTAGAGGTAAAACCTCTTGCTAAGCCAGCTGGAAAAAGTAAATGATGCTTGGGAGGGTCTGAGCAATACCCAGTGCCGGGTCTCTCAGAGCAGATGCCTTTCCATGGAGCAAGGAGGATCCATGGGTGGCTGGAGACTGTCCCCATGCCTTGCCAAGGAGCGGGCTTGTTACACACCAGCCTCCAACTGAAGTGTTGGGAAGGAGGACACTGGCCAGCCAGGCAGTAGCTGGTGTTCCAGGAGATGCAGCAGCCACCCCTCCTTGCATCTGCACACAGCTCACCAAGGACATCAGGGAGAAAACAGGCTCAGCTCCTCTCCCCCCTCACCTCACATTCCTTTTATTTTTCCCTGCCTTGTTGCTGGGTAACTCTGTTTGCCCAGCATGGAAGGACTCTGTTTTAGAACAACTCAGAACCAAAGCATTTCTTCTTCAAACACAGGAAATGATTAATCAGAAACTTTGCTCACTTCTTTGGTTTAGATTTTCTATATAACTATATCTGTTAGAGAAAAAAAAAAGAAATTAATAGGCGTGAAAACTTTTGACTACAAACATGAACATGTCTTTTCACTGCTCCTGGCTAACCTTGTCTTGAAACTAAATCCGACTTTGAGGTTTTGAGGCTGTCACAGATGTGGTAGTGCTTAAGACAAGTAAAGAGTGAGCTGCTGTTGTGCCGTGGGGAGGAGTGTCCTTCCCCTGGCCAGGCAGGGACCCTTGCCCTGTTTTGATGCATGATCTTCCAGACCACAGGCTGATTTTCCTCTCGAAGACAACGCACTTCTGCTGCTCCTCCTGCAGTGTTTGCAAATGCCCAGAGGTTTCTCTATGCTAAGCATCGAGTTCTCTGCAAAGCCAGGGAAAGCTTCAATTTCTCTTTTCTTTCATGGCATGGAGCCTGCTCATGGAGCTTATCGCAAGTTTAAAGATGGCTTGAAAAATGGCCCTCAAGTAACACCTCACAGTGCTGTTTTCTTTTTTTTTTTTTGAGAATGGGTCACCTCTCTGCAGGGAAGGTTATGGGAGCCAACAGTGCCTCTGCCTCATATGCTGCCTTCAGGGACTTGGACTTTTCCTGGCAGATTTTTCTTTCCCAAGTGCAGATCAGATTAAACTGTTATCTCAATCTAAAATGCAATGGATTTCTCTTCTGACTGCTGCAGCCCACGTCAGAAGCAGATATTATAGTACAGCACAGCCTGTGAGCACTAATCAGACACCTAACGGGAAATGCTTAGAATAATGAGCTGAAAAAAAGCTCTGAAATTCATTCCCTGTGGCAAAGGGGAAGCTGGAGGGAAGACAATCTGCCCTGGTCCAGGAAAGTGCTGTATTTCTCAAAAAGAGAGATGTGAAGCAGTCCTAAGCCTGTCTTCTGAAAACTACTTAGCACACACTAAATCAGTTAAAATGGGCGTGATGGGATTTTTTCCATAAAGCAGTAGGTCAGTGCCTAGCTTTCATTTATGTGCGTAAATAAGAGCAAAGAATTCAGAAGTCATAGGGACACATCTCTGCGCCGTAACCCAGGGAAGCATCACCACGTCCAGGCTGTCAGGAATTCGCTTTGGTGGCTGCGCAGAGCTCTGGGGTAGGTCCTCCTCCTCTTCCTCCTCCTCCTCTCCCCCTGCTCCTTCTGCCTGTAAGCTGTGCCCTGCCCCGACCCGCGCTCCGGCTGCCAGACGCTGCCGGCGCGCTTGGGCTCCACCGCCGCGCTCATCAAAGCTCAGGCTGTTGATGGATGCGAGCTCATTGATCTCATGCAAACTCTGGTGAGAAATACATAATACATGATCCTGGATTTAGACATAGCAAGTTGAATCACTGCTTCCTCCCCAGGACATTTTAAAGCCTCTTTTCTGCTGTACGAGACCTTGGGTCGGAATAGGCGTGACTGGATTTGCTGGCTTACACCAGCTGCAGATAAGCGTTTTCATTGATGTTTGTAGGAGTACCTGCACTTGCCCACCCACACGGTGCTTGGGCTTCGTTCTCTGCCTCCAAGGCCAGGCAGCACCAGCTTGCACTCAGAAAATGCATGTGATTTATTGCACCTCCCTGCAGGGAGAGAAGCACCAAAGGGAAACATGATTGACATCAGTATAGATAACTCACCAAATTGTTTCATCCTGATGTGGGTATCAGCAACTCCCTCATCACAAACTCTGCTTGGAGGCTCTCGATGGGACAGCTTCTTCTATGTATGCCAAGCCTGGACCGCAACTAGCTCTGCTTAAATGGCTAAAAACTGGGTAAAATTAGAGGCAGCCTTTTTCCCAACACCTAATGCTTAGAAATGCTGGGTTTTGTCCTCTTCAGTGGGGGAAGGCTGGAGGGCAGGGGAGACAGTGTTCCCTCCTCCATCCACCCCACTCTCCCGGCCAGGCAGGGGCAGGTGTGGGCACTGGCCAGCTCTGGGCAGCACCACTCAGTCCTCCCTCTAGATTGACTCCTCCAAGCAGCTGTCCTGGCTTTTTGCTGCCAGACAATCCTGGTTGATTAGTCCCTGGAAATATGGAGCAATATTTCTATTGCGATTTATTACAGTCACTGAGACGTAAATTCAGGAGGAAGGGAACAGCAGGATGCTGCAGGAAAAGGCTTTCAGAAGGCAAGGGGGGGAAAAAAAGTAAAAATAAAATCCTTTCCATTTAGTAGCTTAGAAAAGCTTATTGTAAAGTAATGGCAGGGCAGAAAATAGGGGATCAGGACAGGCACAAAACAGCAGCGAGTGCTGAGGAAGGGCTGATGGGAGGAGAAGAGCTGATGGGACCTGGCGTGGATTCAGCCCCCGTCTTTGCTCTTGTGAGATGTGTTGCCCTTTGCACTCCCTAGGAGAGAGAACGAGAGGAGATGTACTTCTCAATATTGAAAATCAATGCTTCTGTTGGTTTGTAGAGAATTACTCCCTGGTACTGTGTGTCAGTATTGTGTCAGATAACAGAAAAAAACATGGCAAGCATTGAGGTTTGCTGCTACAGCTCCACCTGGGACCATGTGCCTCTCCCAGAAGCAGCATCCCACCTTGGCAGCAACATGCTTACCATTGCACAGACACCTACTAGAGCAGCGAGCAGTCTTTCAGTAGGAGGAGGTGGCACTTTGCTGGCACTTGGTTAAATTCAAACTGAAACCAGCCTGTGGGTGGTTGCTTGAATCCTTGCCAGTGGGAAAGAAGGGCAAAAAAAATTAATTATTTATTCACAAATGACCTTTTTCTCTTGGGTTTATCTTCTCAGTGTTGTTCTTGATCAGCCAAAGAAGGCAAAATGAAAGGAAAATTAAAACATGTCTGAAAAAGAAAACAGATTGGTCAGAAATTATGGTATCCTCATGTAAATGTCCAACAAAACTCACTTTGCAAGGCCGGGAGGGGAATGGTGCCCCTGCAATCCCTGTAACAGCTCCAAAAATGGAGATAGATACCCTAAACAACAGAAACTCAGGAACAGATTGAGCCAATTTTGGCATGCTCTGCAGGTGAGTCATGTCTCAAAAACTGCTCAGGACATCGCAGAGACTTCGTAGCTGTGCATTTCCAGCACACATATGCTGTGCTGTGCTGGCCATCCCACCGGCAGCCAGAGAAGCGTTTCCATGCTCCCAACTCAGCTTCTCCATGGGGTGCAGTCAGGCAGGGCAAGGGCTAAAGTGTGTTGATTACTTTGTGCCAGCTTATGCATTGAAATACCATGGGGTAGCTGGGGGTCTTCTCAATAACACACAAGCAGAAGGAAAAAAAAAGCTATGAACTTAAAGTTATTTGTGATTGAACACTGCGCTGCTGCCAGGCTGGATCTTCAGGCAGATACCACTGTGATGAACACGCTCCCTTGTTACTTCAGCAGCAGCAAAGGCTGGGAATAAGGAGTGTCCTGCAAGAGGGATGTATCTGGGAGCAGCTCCCACAACCTTGGCAGCATCAGTCCTCAGTACATGGGATTTAAGCACAGGGTTGTGTGCTGAAAACCCACAGGCAGTAAATGCAGGTAGGGGGAGAGGTATGTGAGAATGGAAACTGCTCCAGCCACCACAAATACCTCTGTGGCGCTGCAGCCAGGTCCTGGAGGGGCTGGTTTAAAAGATGGGGCTGGAGACACTAAGGTTTTCATGGACAGACTAAGGATAAGCCACATGGCAACCAAGCAACTTAAGGCATGTACAAGTAGCATGCTCTCCTGGCACTTTTGTCCTCTCACCACAAAGAGCAGTGGGGAGAAATGACCATGGAGCCAGGCCCAGGGAAGAGGAAGAAGGAAGGAACAAGCAAGCATCATAAATATCCCCCAAAAGCTACAGCTATGCTCAGTAGGAAGGTGCAACTCTCCAAGCAGTGATTGGAAGTGCAGCAGGACTCATGATGAGGATGTTGATGGAGCAAAACCCACACTCAGGTGGCCATTGTTGCATGTCAGTGACTTACCTTTGATGTCTCAAACTGTCCCAAGGTGCCAAGAGCCTGAATTCGAGGTTCAGTCTGCACGGGAAGGCGGTGTGCACAGTGCCAATGGGAAGAAGACCCTGGGGTGAGGTACGGCTGCCTGTGTTGCCCGGCACGGTGGCCTCTGGCAAGAGATGGTGGAGCTTGGTGTGCAGAGCAGTAACCACCTGTGGCTTGTGAAACCCTGGGACTCAAGGCAAAATCTTTTGAGCCAACTTTCTAATCTGTGTGGGAGGTGGACATGGTCAGCCAAGCCCTGCCATAGAAATATGTCTGGTGTTGCTGATTCTGCAGTCAGTGATGATTTTAACAGTATGCTCAAGCCCCACAGGAGAAGCTTGTTTGCTTCAGAGAAGATAAACCTTGACACATGTTTCTAACCAGGCCAAGTAAAACACTGCAGCATGACATGCAATCAGAGATGGTTGTGCTCGTGTCAGCATCTCACCAGGAAGGTGGTGTCAAAAGGAACAGGGCTGAGAGGCTTGGAGAGCTCAGGCGATTCTGGTGCCTGGTAGAGCCTGGAGCACCTTGCGGGGCTGGGCAGGGAAGATGGACAAGCCCAGGCTGTGGGAGGGCAATGGCTGGCATCGGCAGACAATGCCCAGGAGGTGCTTGGACCATGTTTTCTCTGGGGCTTAAACTTGGCAGGACAGATGGCTCCGTGGCTCCAGCCAAAACTCATTTATTCTGAGAGCTGAGCTCAGACCCTCTGTGAGACTGACCCGGCCTGCAGATAACATCTCGTGGTGCTGTGAAGGGCCAAGGCTGATTTACTAGCTACCTTGTAAATGTAGTAACTCAGAATTAACAAGAGCAAATGAACACTCGAACCCTAAACAGGGGCATGCGGTTGACAGGTCTCTCCTCCCTCCACAGAAGCAGAAGTCTCTTGTGGCTGCAGTGTTGCCTAAAATGAGGTTTCTCTGTGTTTTAAAGGATTTACTTTTGGGGATGCACTTGGGGAACCCTAAAACCATCTCAGAGCTCCCCAGTGCTTCCCCTCTAGCCTTTAGGGAGCTGGTGGGGAGTGGGGTGTGACACGAGCAGCACCCAGAGGATGCCCCAAGAGGGCTCCAGAGATGTTCTCTACTAAATAACACATCAGCCCTGAAGTTAAGCACACACTGAATAATTCATAAGAAATGAATTATTAAACAACTTCTCATTATTGCCATTCTAATTACACACCGTTAATTTCATACCTAAAAGGTGCTGTAATATTCTTGCTGAATCATATCTTGCTGGTCTCAGATTTTAAGGTTTCAACATGTCTGAGGGGTTGGAAGATAAAAGCAAAGTTGAGGGGAGCCAGGGCAAGAACTTCAGGGGCAATTTCACCATTTGCTCTGTAGAAAAATAATTTTGAAAATCCCCTGTCCCCAAACCCTGGCAAATTTCTAGCCTGTCAAATCATTAAACCACTGTTGCTTTCCCTTACTACATACAACTAACATATTTTAACAGGAGGGGCAGCCTGGAAGACAGAAGGTCAGTCTGCAGGAGAAAACCAAACTTGTCCAAAGGGTGTTGTGGTGCCCAGGTACTCCTGCAGAGCAGCAAGGCTGCCCACAATGCCTCTGATGCTTCTCAGCCCAGGGAGAGTGGCCACGCCGGGACCTCTCCAGGCAGCTGCCCGAGGTGGGCCGTGTGCTTTGGCAGCTTCCCCAGCATCGCCGGGTCTTCCAGGAGCACAGTTAACGGGCTTCCTTTGCACGGCTCCCCTGCTGCTGAGAGAAGAAAGGCTCGTTCCGGGGAAATGCCAGTTTTGCCTGATTTGTGTAAGTTGCCATGTGCTTTTATGACAGCCCATAAAACGGATCATGTGTCTTAAAAGACGTGGGCAGGTAATTGCAGGCTCGGCTGAGGTCTGCCTTGCACGCCCGTGCCTGCTGGGGAGTGCGGGAGGACCCGGGGGGAAGCTCCAAGCCATCAGCCCCATCCAGAGCGGGGCACCACCAGACTGAGCTATCATCTGGGGACTTTTGGAAAAAGTGCTTGGGCGGACGGGAATGCTCCATTCTCCTTAGGAGAGCGGGAGACAGCCACAACTCTATTTTCAGCTGAGGTTTCCAAGGCACTTGTTTACCAGCACTGCCAACTAAATCTGTTATCACATCAGCACTGCTGACAGCTCTGTCTGGAGCTGACTTTTCAGGGAAAACACCTCAAGAGTGCTGGAGGCAGTGCAAGGGCTTTGCGGGAAAGATACAGCAGCTGCATGCACTTGCCCACCCCTGAAGCCCCTTAATCAGCACCTAGGCCCAGGGACTCTGGACTCCTTACCCTTGTTGAGATGAAACCAGTCCCTCCTGACTGGTGCCTGTGGGTTGGTGTGTCCCCTTGGGGCGCTGCTTGCTCTAGGTGCAGGACCTGGGTTCTCCCTGCTGGAGACCAGTCCTTGGCAGCTGGATCCTTGCAAGCCATCGGTGGAGTTATGGGTCTGGGGGTGGCTGGTGCCACGGTGATGCCAACGTCCCTGCTCAGCGTTGTGCTCTGAGCCTGTCTCATCAGCCAGGTTCAAACATCCCATGTTCATACTGGTTTTCGTGCCATGCCTGGGATAAGCGAGAACTCGGGAGAGGCCCTCCTGGAGACTGTGGTGTTTTAGCTGCTGTGTTCCTCTGAGTGAGTCATTAGGTAATTACCTGGAAAGTCGGTTGGGTTTGCTTGGATGGATTTATTTGCTGCACACCCATCCTGCTGATTTCTCACAGGCCCACAAGCTGTGAAGAGCTTCTCCCAAGCAGTGATGCAAGTGGCCAGCATCCTCAGGAGCTGCATCAGGAGACACTGAGATGCTCTGGTGGAGCAGAAAGCAGTGCCAGCATGGGTACAGTCACCCCCCTCCATGCCCATTTGCAGGATAGCAGCTGCGCAGGGCTCTTGTTCTGTGCTCCTGCTGTTGCTGTTACAATCAGAATCCCCATCCTATGCATTCTGACTGCTTGGTGGCACATCAAGGCAAGCTCAGGAGCCAGTGTGCTGCTGCTCTGCCAGAAGCCTGGGGCATCCAGCCTTGGTATCATCAGGGTCCCTAACCCCACAGAGCTGCCACAGGCACCCAGTAGAGCAAGGGTACGTGTGTCCCTGCAGACAAAGAGATGAGTTGGGGGGCTGCAAGTTCTCATCCAGTCCCTTTACAAAGCCTTTGGAGCAGGGTCGGGTAAGTTATCGGGGGAGCATGGTGTGAAGTTTGCAGCCTCACATCAGTCTCCCATCAATTTCCTGAAGTAATGAAGAGGTAATTAAATTTTGCAGGGTAAGGGAAGCTTCATCGATGGCAAGAGCATATTGAAGCTCTCGATCTCATCAGGGGAAATGCTAGGCTCCAAATTAAATGCATTTACTGTTTCATGTACCTTCGCTTACAATCGTTGTAATGAATCTGGGAATTAATTGTTTGCCCATTTAAAACAAGTCCCCTCTTGCACTGTGCCATGCTTCCCTCCTCCTAACCCTCTGTAATTTGATATTCCAGTTAGAAAACAAATCACCATTCATTGGAAAATCAATCTTTTCATTGTTTAACTCTCATTTCTCCAGGGAACGTGTGGGAATGGAATTGCATCCTCCGATATGAGCCCTCTCTGAATGCCTAGCAGTGACTGGGGAGCAGAGAGGCCGCCCGCATCCCGGGATCCGCCGGCACCCGGCCCCAGCAGCATCCCTGGTGTTGCCTAAGGAGAAGCACAGCGCTGGTCCACCCCAGAGGATATCAGCCTGTGGCCTCAGTAATGAGCCCGGTAATGGAGTCTGTCATTCATTAGCTGGGATAAGATGGAAAGTACTTGTGGTGGGGGAGATGACAACAAACAGGGCAAAGAGGAGCCTGAAGGCACACCATGTTGTGTTCATTCAGCCTGAGGGGAGGAAGAACAAATAAAATGTCCTTTTGCACTGATATAGGAAGAGCCCAGCTCCTGCGCCACCTTGTCCTGACACGCCACTGCTCCAGCAGTGCTGGGCCTGGGGCCACCAGGGTCCCCAGGGACGGGGGCTGGTCCCCAGGGTGATCTCACAGCCTAAGCCAGCTGTCCCCTTTCCACAAGGATAGAGCAGTACCCACTCAGGACTTTGCTTTTTCCTGCAAGAGGGCACTTTCTAAGTATGCCAGGCAGCTGGCCTGGCAATGATACTTTTGCTTCCCGTGGAGACACTTGCTGCTGAAATAAAATGCTATTTTTATGAGTAACATTGTTTGCCTTTTACACTTACTGCAGGAAAATGAATAGCCACTTTTATGCAAAAAAAGTTTTACTGTGATATCAGAAAATGTTAATGAATATACAGAACCAAATTATATGGTACCTCATGAGTCTAAACTCCCAGACAGAGATTTACAGCAAAATGAGTAGTAGGCAAAGATAAAGCCTTCAACCAAAGCTGGTCATATAATTACTCAGGGACAATAAATTTCTGAAAAATTGAGCTGTCAGTCCTCTTCAGCCAGACACCCAGCTCCGTTTCAAAGCTAAATAACTTGTAGTTGCAAACAGTTAAGGAGGCAGATAAAGCACCACCACAAAAGCAGCTTCTGCATTTGCAAGGCATGACGTTTTCTCCAACCCACCCCATGCTGGACGTGGGAGCCCCTGGAACATCACCCCCCACTCAGGGCAAGAGCAGTGGAGCGGCTCCTTGCCCGCTATCAGAGCTGCAAACCTCTGCTAGCAGCTTTCCCTCTGCCAAAATGACAGGTCCCATCACTTGGCCCTGCAGGACAACACTATGTTCATCCACGAACATGGGACATACATACAGTCATCCCCTGGACTCACTCTCTCATTTTTCCTTTTCCTCTCCCTCCATTCATAAATTAGCAACTATCATGTTCCAGGTTGTACTAATTGGTTGTTTGGAAGATTTCAAAGGACCGTTTGGTCAAGCATGTGCTGCCCCAGGGGCACCTACCCGCCCCATGCAGTGGGCCCACTCTCTCCTCCTCCTCTCCTTATGGCTGACAGGGAAGATTAACATTGGACTTCATGATCTGAAAGGTCTCTTCCAACCAGAATGATCCTATTTAGGGTCCCCAAAGCTGGGTGTAGAAGATGTGGTGACACTGCTGGCATCCTTGTGCAGGGGATGCCCAGCTCCCCAAAGCCAGCGTGCCCCTCACCCATTTGGGCCCCAGCATGTGCTTGGCATGGGCAGCATCAGCGGCGGGGCCATGAAAGATGGGCTGCTGCTCTTTGCAGAACCCTAATCGTATTCCCTCCCTTTTCTCATATTCTCATTCAGCAGCACTATATGAGAGTCTTTGTCAGGCACATATTACGAACCATTCTTCATAAAAAATTAAGGGCTATGGAAATAAAGTGACCTCTCCAAGGGCTTCAATTATGCTGTAAGGTAATTGTGTCTTCCCCAGGCCTCCATCACGGTGTTTGGGAGTCTTCAGCAACAATTTATGTATTTATTACAGTTTAAGCATCCTTAGCCCTCAGCTCTTTCCAGTAATGAAAATAAATAGTGCAAAACCCAGCAAATACAGACCGAGCCATGTGTAAAATATGACAACAATCCTCCCGGCCCTCACACTGCAGAGAGAAGTGGCAGTAACCCCCTGCACCCTCGCAGGGTTGCAAAGCTGGTCCCCTATGCCAGACCCTATGAGACCTCCATAAGGCCTGTAGAGGTAATGGGACACAGGGAACCATGGCAAAGAGTTGGGGCTAAAACCATCTGCACTGGCCCTGATACCAAGGCGAGGCAGAAAGCCTTTCCCAGGGAAAGAAGTACAGATTTGCTATTCTTCTTGGCACTAAAAGTTGCTTGGGATTAGGACAGGAAGGCTAAACAGCCTTTGGTTTATTTAATTTTTTTGGAAAGCCTTTTTTTTGTGTGCAAACCTCTTTTTTTTTTTGTAGTGAGGGAGCAGAGAGGGCTGCAGAGGCTGGAGCCAGGCTCAGCTCATTACACACCAGGGGAGCATCTCATGGGCCAGCTGAAACCTCTCCAGCTATAAAAGGAGTGGGGCTAGGATGGGGGCTCCTTCTACCCAGGGGTTTTGCTCAAAGCAGAGCTGGGGCAGCCTGGGGTGCTGTGGATGGGATGCAGGTGAGCCCCAGCCCTCACAGCTATGCCTTGATGCTGCTGTGTGTTTCCATGTGAGCTGGTGGATCCAGCCAAGGCAGCCACCATGAAAGGAGAAATGCTGAAAAAACACAAGGTAATTTGGTCCTTCCCCTGCCAGCCCCAGCCTTGAAGGGGTCTGAGCATCTTGGCAGAGAAAAGTAGTCTGAAAGGACTAGACTTTCTTTCCCTCTCAGCTCTGAGGAGCAGGTCATCCTGGGCTGCTCAGCACAGCTGAAGTCTGTGCTGAAGATGCAACAGAAGGAAGACCCTTGTAAGGTGCCATTAGAACAAAGAAAGACAGAAAAATATTTTTTTTTCTTGTCAGAAAGGCACCAAGTCCTACATCTTGGGTGAGAAAGAGATG
This sequence comes from Merops nubicus, assembly GCF_000691845.1. Taxonomy (NCBI): domain Eukaryota; kingdom Metazoa; phylum Chordata; class Aves; order Coraciiformes; family Meropidae; genus Merops; species Merops nubicus. The sequence continues at coordinate 61,438 of NW_008621370.1, read as the reverse complement.
ATTTATCAAGAGAAAGATGTCACTAAATCCCTGAGCTATAAATTACTCTTCTTGCTGTCTTGCAGCAAAAATACTTAACAGCTGTTCTGGGCAACATCAGTGCAGGAGCGTGTGTTGGGGATCACAGCTGATCTAGGGCAAATGGGCAAATATGTCACTTGTTTTATAGTTGTAGGAGAATTATACAGCTGCTGGGAAATATTACCTGCCCTTGCTGTGTCACAGGCTAATGTCATGAAGATGGTGCAATCAGAATTAGATGAGCCTTAAGGGCTAACTACTGGGGGCACCCTGGGAGAAAGGTGGTATAAAAACCTTTTGGTCATTCATTCACATGGCATCATCAGGCAATTTAGGATAACTTTTGCAAATAAAAAGAAAGAAGAAAAAAGCATCTGCTGAGTTAAAGCAGAGATTGGTGCCAGGTCCCACCAACCTCCCTCCCATGGAACCTGGATGGGGATGCTGTGGAGAAAACTCCACCCAGCTTATGGGGGCTGGGGGGAGTGTCAGGAGAGTTTCCAAAGGGTTCAGCTGGACATTTCCGGATATAGAAACTGTTTAAGACAAGAGTATTGCTGCAATAAATTAATTGCTAAAGAAGTGGTAATTGCTTAGGGAGTAGTGACAACAATCTGATTATAGTCAGTAGTAGCAGAGGGCAGCCCCAGCCAATAATACAGCTACTAGATGTTTTTAAAAGGCTAACATAGATCAGGGGAAATTACCAGCAAAACTGACTGGGTGGAAAAAACAGTAGCTAAATGATTGTGAACAAAAAGTTAAAGAGCTCTTTAAGAAGTGTTTAAGAAACAGTGAAGGAAACAATTTAGCCAGAATTTTAGCCTAACAGCTGTTAAAAATAAGGAAACAATAATTTCCTTGGAACTCAAGGAAAGGAAAGATGATAGGAAAAGCACAAGAAAAGCAAAGCAGCAATAAAATTTTCAGTGTTGGTGTAGACACCGCTGTTCCAAGGAGGAGAGTTTAAATGGAGTTAGAGAGGAGAGCGGATGCTCCTGTGGGCAGGAGAGGCTCACGGCTTGGGAGGGGCAGGCAGGCGACTGAAAGATGGAGGGTGTCTGCTCATAGCAGCTCAAGGGGATGGATGCTCTCTCTTCTCTTTGCACTACAGAGGCACATCTTAAAATTGGCTGACCTACCAAGCTGCCTCTCCAGATCCTACAGCGTTACCTGGGTGACTCCTGCCCTGAAGTTAGTGGCTGAACCAGACTGGAGCAGCCTTTCCCTGGCTGGAGCATGTGAAAATGAATGGAAACCATGGGGCTGTAGACACCACCCAGGAATGGACTGTGATGGGCACTGTGCCCAGGCCACAGGGATGCCACCATCTCCCCATCCACTGCTCCCCACGTCTTTTGTGGGGCTGATCTCCCATAGTAGTGGTGAGAGCAGCTGCGTGCCCGCCACTCCTGGTGCCCTCAGGCTGGGTGAGAAGGGGCCCAAAGCATTGTGCCCAGCTGAGAGCTAAGAAGGTGACTACACCAGCACGCCAGCTCTTAGGTGCCAGGTATGGTCTTGATATTGACTTGCTGGACCAGAGCTCAACTTCTGCTTCAAGGGTAAGTGAAGGTCTATTGCAGCCCAGTGAGGCTGGGTGCCATGGGCAATGTCTGCTTGGGGAAAGGCCAGCTGGATCAGCTGAGCAGCAGCATCCCTGCCTCTCCAGGTGGGACCTGCTGCAGACGGGCTGTTCCAGGAGCACTGCTGCTCGCCCACCCTTCTCCAGACAGTTTTGCTTGTCTGAGGGAAGCCACTGTTCTGGTAAGTGGCTGCTCAGTATTTCACTGCCTTTTTCCCCATGGAAGCTTTCTAGAAGAAAGCACCACAGACACCCTCTGCATTGATTTTCGGGTTCATCTAAGCATAAAAAAAAGCAGATCTGTTGCCTAGCTGGAGCACAATTTGTAGAGATGCTGGCATGGCTGAGGACATCATCTTCTAATCACAGAGTAGAGTCACCTCTTGGGTTGTCTGCTCTGCCATCAGACCAAACACAACTTGATCATATTTTACTTTTGGTTTAAATCTTTCCATTTTGATCCCAAGGAGAGCAGCCAAGGAATTAAAGAGGGGCATTTATTTTCCTGAACCCTGAAGTGCCACAGTGAGTGGTGAAGACATAATTGTCAAGAGCTGCATGTTAATCTACATGTGAACCTGGTCTCACTGCTTTTCATTCCCTTTGTTTTATTGACCCTTTTAAAAATCTTTTTAAAGACTTCTAAAGTTATGGCCAGCTCTAAGGGAGGACTGAGAGTTGTAATGAAAAAATATAGTGGTTTGGTGCTGTAACTTTCTGGTTGTTTTCTTAGGCCCTCGTTACGTTTGTTTTCATCTGAACACCATTTTTGTACAATAGTTGCAGACAATATTGTATTAGCCTTAATTTTGACATTGCTGCGATTTCTACCAGAAAATTGTTTTGTCTCGGAAATGGCCAGGTTTACTCTTCAGACCAATGAAAATAAGTCTGTGAGGTTGAAAAGAAGATGTCAAAAGCAGGCACTAAAGATCACTTTAAATGATAACAGTTGTACTTGAAGCAAAAATAATATACAAAGCTTTCATCTTGCAATTCTCATCTGTGGACAGCAAAGTGCTTTACAGCTGAGTTCACTGTCAGCAGTGCTGTTTTTAAAGGTAAGTAGAAATATGGCTTTTGTTTGCTTTGCTGTGTTCCTCTACCTGAACCCTGCTTGTTAATCTGAGACTCAACAGCTCACCTACTCTCCCAGGACATGTCTGTGCCCACCTGGCTGAGCAATTCACGGCAACTGCCCCACAGAACCCATGGCATCTGGTCCTGAGGCCAAGAAGAGGCGTGCTCTTGCCTGATTAGCTGAATCCTCCTTTTATTTGTCTTCCTGTTGGATATAAAAAGTTTGCTTTAGGGGGTTAGCCCAGCTGCTTGGATTTTGTGCCCTGTTGTCTAACGCTTATGCTGCAGAAGTTCTCACCACCCCTCTGGGACATGTCCTGTATCCCCTAGCCCCTGGTCGTGTTGGCCATTCCTGGGGGGGCTGAGCACCATGGCACAGTCTGAACCAAAACTTGGCCCAAGATGGGGCAAACCCAGGCAATGGGGCAAACCCAGTCAATGGTGCAAACACATCCTGAATGTCTCCGGACTCATCAGAGCAGCCCAATGGGAAAAGAAGATGCAACCTGCAAGAGCAAGTAGCAGGATCGGCACGGAGAGCTGAGACTGGCTGACCCTTGGGCTGGGCATCCCTTGGCTCCTATATTGAACATCTCCCCATACTGAACAGGGCAGAGCCAACCGGGTGGAGGGTGGCGGCTGAAATAAGAATCAAAACTGCAACACCCTGCTCACTAGGACTTTGTTTTGTGGGGGCATGGGGTGCTGTGGAGCCTTGCTGCAACTCCCTGTGCAACACCCCAGAATGTTTCATCTCTGTGGGTGAGTGTGGGTTGTTAAATAAACCTTGATGCCTCACATCAGTAGTTATGGAGAGCCTATTTCTTGTCTTTGTGTCTGTGGGGATGAGGATTAATTGGGATAAAATGCTCACTGCACAAGCTGAGTTAAAGGAGCTGCTGCTGGGAGGTCTCCACCCCAGAAATGCAGGCTGCAAAATGCACGTGCCTTGGAAGGTCTGATGCCTGGTAGAATGCAGGCTCCTACCTCTGCATGTGGGTGTGGGGTCCCACGGGGGACAGTGGGGACCCTCCTCAGCCCATGGCTTGGCTGGACAGCCGCAGAGTGTGCGTGGAGCCTGTAAAGCACCGGCAGGGAATGCCCGGCTGCCTGCTGGGAGGCAGGGCTTACTGTCTGCTGCCTGCCCCATGGCTATTGGGCACATTCTACCTGTTTCCGAGCTGAACTGTGTGATCATTTTAACCAAGCAGATTTCCTAAGCACTGCTGAAAGCAGGTGAGTTTTGTGTTTTCCCCAGGATGAGTGCTGCCTGATGGCACCCTGCTACCTACCCACTGGGTTTTCTCCCACCTGCCTCACAACGTTTCTGCAGAGAAAACTGTCTGAGCAAGCCCTGAAATGCACCGGAAATACCTGCTGAAATAGATGCAAAGGGTCTTTGTTTAAGACAGGAGGTTGCACCCCTGGCCAGGCTTCTGTTGGGCTTGGGCTTTGCCTTTGCACCTCCTTACTGCTATAGAAATGCTGGTGCTAGAGAGTTTGCTGCTGGGTAAAGCTCAGTAAGGAAATAATTCCCACAGAAAGTTTAATTGCAACCATTAAGCCCTTAATATAACAGTGGTTTGTATCTCTAAATGGTGATGCTGTCCTTGAAATACAGGCACATTTCTGTGTACTTGTTTAGCATTGTGTTTATGGCTATTTTTAGAGAACCAGAAGCAGGTAGTTGCACACTTATTTGGCCATAAAATTAATGAAAAGGAAAAAAAAAAAAGATCCATAGAGTAGCAAGTCTATCCACCCTTAAATACTAACCCCCCAGCTCGTGGTTCCACTGACTGTGGGAGACCTTTTTGGCTGGCTGCCCCTGCCTAGTTTTGGCCAGAGCCCACCCTCACTGCACTGGCTTGGCCCCTTCCTGCCACTGCATCCGAGTCCTGGCCCCAGCCCCGGGCCAGAGCCACTCTGTGCTCCAGCCCTTAATAGTGTCAGGATGCGTTGCATGGCGATAAAAAGAGGAGGACCAGTGTGGCTCACCTGGTGGGGCTGGGGAAGCAGATGATGGTGACCAGCACAGGCTCATTCACCAGTGGAGGCTGGTGGTATGACCATGCTGCCAGTCCCTTCCTTTGGCTCCTTGTGGTCTTCATCAAGCAAGGAAAAGCTCAGGAGATCCCAGCTGAGCCCTTTGAAGCTCTGTGACAGGCATTAAGCCTCCCCACAGGGACAGATGGCTGCCAGAGACCCACCAGCTTCCCAGCCTGCCTTATGACCAGGGTTCAGGACTCTCAGCTGCAAAGCAGAAAGAGTTTTGGGCTTTTTTTTGGCAAGCGAAGTTTAAACGAGCTGTCCTGCGAGAAAACAGGTGCTTAAAAGTTATAGACAAATACGGACAAAGTGGGATACCCCCCAAAAGGCTGCATTAAATAGAGGCTTCATTTCATCTAGATGTCTCATTCCAGTAAAATTTTATCTGCAAGTTTCAGGGCTGCTTGGGAAATCTTGCTGCCTCACCAGGGAAGAGGATATTTAAAAAGGATTAAATCTGACAGTCTTATACTGAAAGTGGATTTTTAAATAAATAAGCAAAGATTCAAGAGGAAAAGGTTAGTGGGCTGTTGAAAATGCAACTGCATTTAGGCTAATAAAGCTTAATTTCTAGTTAGATATGAACAGAGTGATTGTGATGGGCGGTGCTGACTGCTGGGCTGAAGGCAGGAAAGTGCTGCACCAGGGCTGGGAAGGGAGGGAAGCACGGTCCCCTGTTCAGCACGGATCCCACCAGGCCACCACCCCCCACCCCCCAGTGTTACTGAGGTCCTGGGTGAGCAGCCAGCACATTATGGGGTGCACAACAGCAGGCTCATGAAAGCAGGTGTTAAGGACAGGTTCCTTGGTATATTTTGGGTCCTGAGGCAAGAAAAGTCTTGACCTGAATTTTAATTATATTAGCCACCAAAGAGCCACTTCTCCTTCTAGGTGGGAGGTCTCAACCTTTCCTGCATCCCACAGGAAAACTCATGCATCAATTAGGGCTTAGCTCACCCTACAGCTATGGAGTAATTCAAATCAATCAAAAGCATTGTCTCCTTGGCCATTAGGGTTTGCTCCAATTAGCTTCTGCTTTAAAACAAGTAAAATAAAAATTCTGCTTCACAAAGCTCCTGTCTATATTCCCCCCCAGATACTGAAATGACATTTCTGTCCACTGAAAATAGGACCTTGGAAAAGTCTCCCTGGATACCAGATAGTTCATTTGCTGGAAAAAGAATTGACAGCCCAATTAATCTCACAGCCTGTGGCTTTTAAACCAGGGCTGTCAGTGTTGGTGCTCTGGGATGAGAGCAAGAGAGGTCGGATAAATATCACAAGATGTTGCTGTCCCAGAGACATCAAACCTCTCCCCAGTGCCTTGCACCATGCCCCACTCTGCCCACCAGGCCCGAGGATGGTGTAACTGCCTGGGCATCCGTGGGCTACCCTGAGCTCAGCTCTGGACCCGTGTCCCTTTGTGCATTTGCTGGCATGGGCATGGCTGGTGTCCATGCCAGGACACTGGTCCCTGACCCAAATTAACTCTGAGCTCACCTGGCACAGTGCAGCCACCAAGCTGGAGGAAACACTGTCAGCAGGTGAGCTGAGCTGTGCCATGCCATGCCACAGAGGCACATGCGCTGTTGGGCAAAGTTGCCATCCCATGGAGGGCACCCACAGCCCACAGCCAGCACAGAAAGGCACCCAAGAAAGGAAACCCTTTGCTTCCTATTTTCCTTCCCAGGTAATGATCTGGCTGTGAAATCTCCCTGCTTTGCAACCAATGCTCTACAGACATTCACCTCTTGTTTTCACCACAGAGAAGCCCATGGAGGGTGACTTGTGCCCAGTTGAGCTCCTTACCCCAGCCCTCCACTGGCTGCCAACACAAATGCCAAAATAACTCTTGGAAAATAATTCTGCTTGCATTTCTGAAAGGGCAGCCACCACCCCTCGGTTCAGCCTCATTGAGCAAGCCCACCGAGCTGCTGGCCATGGCAGCTGCAGCTCCCCAAGGCCAGGTCTCCATCACATGTCTGTCCCCCAGCATGGATTTAGGGTGCAGCTCACACCACTGGGGCCGGCACTGTGCCAGATGAGCTTTCGGGTGGTGTGGGCAGAGGGAGGCAGTGCTGGTTTTGCATGTGTCTGCCACCTCACCATGTACAAACCATCCCCACACTTCCCACACAAATGATAGGATCAGCCCTGCAGTCCCTTTTAGAGCATTAATTTTCTTGTTACCCATTTTTACTATTATTATTATTCTCTTCTCTGCAGGTTGAGCCATCAGGAGCTGTTGCAGCAGCAGCCTAAATCCCCTCCGACTCCTGCACTCAATCTTTACCATGCAAAAGGCCTCAGCTGGGTATCAATTTCCTTGGCCCCATCTCTAAGTACCAGAAGTAAACAGCAGCACTTTCATGCCTTTTTATTCTCACTGCTATCTCCTGATCCGCAAATTGAATACTTTACACTGTCTTCTCCTAGCCTGGATCCCAAGACTGGATTAATGGGATTGTCTTCCAGCTTTCCTTACAACTTTTCTCCCAAGAGCTGACTTAAACAACATGCAGCAATGTCCCTTAGCATCCCACACTGCTGCCCGGCAGGCACCCCTGTCCCCTTGGACCCTTCCCTGGCAGCAGTTTCCAGACCAGAAGATGCCCCAGGAGGGCAGGATGGTCCAAAACCCGGTGGCACAAATGCTGCCAAGGCAGGATTGCTGCAACTTGAGCCATAGCAGTTGAGAGCCTGGCAATCACTGGGAGCTGCCCATCATTCCCGCTCCCTGCTCACGGCACGTTTCTAAATTCTCCAGGAAACAGAGCAGCTCATTCCAATGCAGACCAAAAATTCCCACCGTGGCCCACAGCACAAATGAGTTAGACCTTTGTGCTGGCCCTGCGCAGGGGAAAATTGCTTTTCGACTCGGCACTGACAAAAAGCAGCCGTGCATCACTTACCAATAGCGAGTGCATTTATAAAAACATGTTTTTGCTCTGCTCTAATTGCTTCAAATGAAGCAATCGCATTATGCTCCCTCCCTCCATTGCACCTCTCCGAGAGACCTCTCCACCAGCTCGCTGTTTGCCCTCAACTTGAATTAGATCTCAATGCTCAGGTGGTGGAAAAGTGGCCGCCCTGCCCATCATACCTTGCTGAGATGCAAACAGGCTCCCACAGGTTTCCCAGGCGCCTAATGCAGCCTGGCAGCAGGTGACCAGGAACAGACCAGGCTGAGAGAGGTCCTCTTCCAGCTTCACCAACAGGGTTAATTTGGGGAAGAGAGAGAGACCAGGCGGACCTCTGCAAAGCAGAAATGAAGCCATTCTCCTTTGCTCACTCTGGGCTCCTAACGGGAGCTTTTGGTGCTGTTTCTGTATCCTGAGGCTCAGTCTGGCTCTGCTCCCATCTCAGAAGGTTTCCAGGTACCTGGGGGATACTTGGAGTCTTGCAAGGTGTCACTTCAATGCTAACCCAACACTTGGGGTGAAAAGAATAAAGTCTTACAGAGCCGATACACTTAAAGCTGATACAAGTTAGGCCGTAACTCATCTGACCTTGTGTTTCACATCTAATGACATTTGCCACTAACAAGCAACTTGTCACTTCCCTCTGCTCTCAGGCTGCCACTGCAGAGCACTGGGCACCCCTCCTGCAGGCATTTACACCTGGGAGGCATTCCCTTTCCACTGACAGTGTCGCTGCTCTGGGTTATTCTCCCATCTTCCCATGTAATATTTAGCAGCCAGCAAGGGACACAGGACCAAAGGGACCAGCGGCCTTCCGCTTTGGGCTAGCCCTGTGCCACCACACCTGGGCCAACAAGCTGAGGGAGCCTCAGCTTCTCCAGGGACAGTACCACCAGGGGTGGAGTGGGAATGCCACCACCTCGCTGCCTGGAGTTGAGCTGTTGTGGGCTTTGCTGTGTGCCACCGCTCTCGTGCACACACACACATACACGTGCACACACGCACACTCCTCCTGCCTGCCTCGGGAATCTGCCCATTGCCATGGAAACGGCAGTGACATCAGGCACTGCTAACGTTCTTCCAATGGCTAATTGCATTGGGAATGGCGAGCCAAGTTCCCGAAATGATTCTCAGGCCCCAGAGGTCTGCCCCTAACATCCCAGGCAGATGCCAAAACGTGTCCTTCACCTGCCAGGATGCCTGGCAGGGCTGGAGGCCAACAGCTGGGGACTCTTGTTTGGGCTCAGACGTGGGGCATAGAGTGGCTGTTTGGCCACCAGCCCACTTTTGCTTTGAATCCTAATTCTCTGAGGCTGCGCAAGAGCTGATTTTTACCTGTTTAAGCTGCCTGGGGTGCCTCAAGGGCTGCTCTCACTGGCACCTTGCTGTGGCAGGGCTGCTGGAACCATCGCTGCATGGTGTTCAGGAGGAGATGCTACACAGCCAGGACAGGAGCCCAAACAGGCTAGGGTGACCACATATTGGTGACACCTGCTGCTGCAAAAACAGAGACAGGCTTCTTTATTTCCCCCCAGCTTTGTTAAATTTAGTGATCTCCCCAAAACCTTTAAGGGTATTCTGGGCACCTTCCACCCTGTTGCTGAAGCAGAGAGAAGCATCATAGCCAGAGCACCGTGAGTGGCCAGGCCAGGGGATGCTGCTTATCCCCTCCACACATAACGTCAGAGATTTCATCAGACTTCAGAACAAGGAAGAACTCTGGGGAGAAGGCACTTTGTCACAACAGCTGATGTGAAAGGCAGTCGGGGGGTTACCTATTCAACTATTTTGCTTTTAAATGACAGATACCATAAAAAAGGCTCCAGTCAGAGGCAACTCATGGGGTGGGAAGATGAAACTTGCTCTCAAGAGCTAGCAGCTATGTGCAGGGCTCACCACTTGCAGACTCCTTTTCTCAGTAATCTGCTGGATGCTGGAGCCATCTGAAGAAAAAACAGGCCAGCTCTGTTTGCTTATTCATTTATATATTTTAAATCTCTTCCTTAAGATAACATGATAGCTTATTGCAACAGCAATTTATAACTCCTGCCTCCCTACGGCATCCTCGCTGTTTCTGGCTCTGTATTATTTACTGCCTGACACCAAAATAAGAAACATTATGAAAATATGTTCAGGAATTATTCGGGTGCCCCAGATGCAGCCTGAAGCACACCGATGTTCACAGACCTCTAATGCAGTTAACCCTTCATGGCCCAATCTGCAGGCAGGGCAGTAGTGGTCCCTTCCTCTCCCACCCCACAGCCCCCACTCTCTTGCTGCAGCCTCCTGGAGGGCTGGGCAGGGGAACAGGCGCTGCCTCCCCGTAATCCTGTTAATTAGTGGCAGACACTGATTTCACCCTGGGGCCACTCTAGGCAGCAATATTTACAGCTAAAGGCACCACTAAGACAGAGGCATTTCTCCCTCTGCCTGAGACCTTGGTGATGTCCAGCCAGGGGAGGACAGGTGGTGAGCCAGGATTTAGGAATTATCATGGTATGTTCTCACAGAGCTCCGCAAATACGTTTAGTGCAGCAGCTCTGCTCATAAATCCATCATTAAACATTAGTCCCTCCTAAGAGTGATGTCCTTTAAGTTAAGGACAGACCGGTCCTTTTTTTCCCCAAACAAAAAAAATTTATTATTTCTCCATTTGTTTTTTCTTTTCTTCTGTACACAAAGTGCACTTTCCCACGCTGGACCGAAAGGCAGGTTTGTTCCCCGCGGGCTGCCGGGGGCTGGGGATGCTGCCGAGGGAGGCGGGGAGCCTGCATCAGCTCTTCCCCATTAATAGGCTCATTTAGGCAGCCGCCCCCGCAGCGCCCATTAGCACACATGAGAGAGTGCCCGGAGGTGAGAGCTTCACTAATCAAATGTGCTATTAAGATTCTAATCCATTTCATTAGCCCATTTCGTTTGACACTTAGCAAGGCTCAGAGATGCTCTGTGTAACAGGGACGAAGGCACTCCGCCTGTCCTGTGGAAAAATAATCCTTTTCATTGCACCCATAATTTCCTTTTATCCTTTATTAGTTTATTTCTAAAGCCAAAGGGTACCAGGGATGTGCAGCACCAGCAGACCTGCCGTGGATTTTCCCTTCATGTGGGTGTCACCATACAGAGTATTAAGACTGGGAGGGATGCACAGGCAGAAGTAACATCTCCAACACCCATCCCCCCCCAGAAAAAAAGACCTGAAAAATAGACCACTCGATTATTTGCATACATATTACTGGACTGCATTTTGGGGATCTTATTTAGAAGACCTTTCACTGAATATTTTGGAGACTGAAATGATTCATTCAGCTCCAGCTGAAATAATTTCTGCATTACCTCTTCAAAACAAATGACCATGCAATGAATGATTCCACCTAGGAACTGTACATGGCTGTGGGGATTTTGTGTGGGGGAAAGGTCTTAAGTTACCAGATAAGCAGGTCTTAAGGTATCAGATAAGCATTCCTAAATATGTGGATTTTCCCCATAGAAAACTGCACTAAACCTTCATACTATTAAAGAATACTTTTATGAAAGAATAATTTTGTGAATACAATACTCATCTCAAGGGCTAGTTCTTCAGAAGCAGCTGGGGAAAATACCTACATCTCACTGAAATGCTCCCACTGCGTAAAGCTGAAATGCTTCACCTGCAGGTTTAGCAAGCTCTTACCTGAAAGTAACCTTCTCCCTGGGTGTCTGAGGGTTATTGGGGAGCAGCCCCATGTGCCAGCAAGGCTTCACAGCTGGGTGCTGGCACTGAAACCCCCCCCGCTCACCCAGAAGGTAACTGCCAGCTGTGCCCTGGCAGGAGAGGGGGTGAGCTGGCCACTGACAAGCTGGGTGGCAGTGCAGTCCTCACTGGGCTGGGCTGGCTAGAGCACCTTGTACCTTCATCCTCTGGCCACAGAGCCCCACTGGCAGAGCACCCAGGTCTGCCTGGCTTTACCTTGCTCAAGAACACCTCATTGCCCTCAGCCCAGGACAGCAGCATACACTTCAGTTTACATCCCCACACAACAGGTGAAAGTCAAGGAGACACAGCCTCGTGATGTCCTCCTTGCTTTTTCTTGCTAGGGCTGTTACTTGAGATGGAGAAATGTGGAGAGGCCTTTCTCCACATCCAGAGGTGGTGATGGAGGGGATGAGCAGCAAATAGAGCACCTCTTACAGCAGGACTCTTAGGGGGACTCAGGCTCTTTTAATAATTTGTTAGCATACAGAGTCCCTGCAGCTGAAACATCAAAATCCCTGTTTCTTCCTCTGTTCTAACCCATTTCTTTTGAGACAAACAATTTCTGAGCAATTGATTAAAAAAAAAATATTCTTAAAAGCATCTTCGCCCTTAGAAATTCAATCTCATCTGTTCCCTCAGCATTTCCTGGGGCATTGACCTCCCCCAGAGCAGCCTGCAGAGGAGAGCAGGCTCCCACCCCACCCGCTGGGACCCCCAGGCTGCTGCTTCAAAGTGCTCCTGGGGGGGATCTCTGGGAAGACAGCTCCACCACAGGCACCACGGTGCCCCATAAGGTCCCTGCTGGAGAAACGAAGCTGAAAGCCAAACACCACATTGCTGTGCTTGGAAAAATGGTGCCAAGAGAAGGCAGCAAGGTGCAGCACTGCTGGTGGGAAGGGCTGCAGACCCACCGGTGCTGCTCTTAGGAATGCAGCCCAGGTCTGAGAGCAGCAGCAGTGACTTATGCTGAGCCGTAGCTGAGATGGGAGGGAATATCCCCATCAGCTCCTCAGTGCAGGTTCAGCCTGCCCCACATTAACTACTCTGGTAGTTAATGGTTTAGTGGTGGATTTGGTGGGGCTGGATTAACAGTTGGACTCATTCTTCAAGGTCTTTTCTAACCTAATTGATTCTATGATTCTATACTCACGGCACGACTGTGTTAGGCAGCACCAGGGCAGTACCGGCAAATTTCAGCCCCAGGTTTTCTTTTGAAGTGTACATGAGAGATATATTTCTTTAAAATGTATCCTTGTCTCCAAGCAAAATTAAACACAGACGGGTGAAAAATCCCCACTGAGCAGCGAGACCATAAATCACTCCCTCTGCCGTCCCTGCCGGGCACAGAGGCTGGAGCATGGCCATGGCTGGTGGGCAGAGGCACGCTCTTGCAGAAAGGATGCTCCCCAAACCCTGGCCTCTGCCATTTTCTCCCCGGGAGGTTTCACAGCCCTCTGAGCCCATCCCAGGGGAGCAGCTGAGCAGTGCACCCTCACGGGGGTGGCAGCTCAGGGTGACACTGTCCCTCCCCACTGCAGTCCTGCCCTCCCCATCCTGCAGCCCCCTCCTTCCCCACAGCACTTACAGCCCAAATCACAACCATCCAACTTGCCATGATGCCGCAGGCTTGTGCCCATCCTGTGCCGTGAGCCACTGTCCCCCTGCCCAGTCACAGCCACGCAATGGAGGTGTAGATCCTGAACATGTCAATAAAAATCTCTTCTTGCCTTAGTGATATGAATTACAGCATGATATAAAGGCCTATTAAAGGCTGCTCTCTAGAACAAACATTGCCCCTGTGGCTAATCAGCAGAATACTTCCTTCATTGAGAGACAAAATTAATATAATCGTTTGGCAGATGCGACGATGCCAAGTAAATAACTTCCAATCGAGCTTTATTGTTATGATGCCTTTTGTTGCTGGTCTTTGCCTCGAGAGAGTGGCAATGAAAAAGGGAAAATACAAATGGAAACTTGTAAGAGCCTGAAATAAATGTGTGCCCTGCAACTCTGGGGAGCTAAGTATTAATTGGGGATGTCAGCATGCACAGCACAGCCTGGCCATGCTGCCTGTCCCCCGCGGTGATAGCCAGTGGCTATGGGAACTGGCACAACATCTTGGAGGATGTCTTCCCCAGCCCCGTGGGCAGGCCACACTCTCAGCCATGGGCTTTACAGTGTATTTCCATTTTTAAAAGGGGTTTATAAAGCGAGAAGACACTATGTCATCACCATGAAACCTGGCGTTAATCTAGGGTGATAGCATGGTCTGCTCGCAGGGGGTTAGCATTACGAAATACATATTAGCATTTTTAGTATTAATCAGTATAAGCAAGAAAATCCTTTTTAAAAATCCTAATTAGAAAGCCTATTTACTTAGAAGACCAGGATGAATTAATATCAGAACTCAGGGCTGTGAAGCACTCACAAAGAGTAAACTTCCCCAGGCTTGTTTGTCCATGCCCCACACATCCAGGCCCTTCCCACCTCTGATGCTGGAACTCTCATCCCAGCTCAGATCAGCGGCTAATCCAGTTCCAGGGGCCACAAACTGGTGCCAAGCATGAGATGAACTGTGCTTTAGAGCTCACCGTCAGCCCAAGACTTCTTCCAGCCGCCTGCTGAGCTGGCAGCCGGAGCGGGTGTTTCACGGCATTAATAGTGCAACCTGGGGAAGCCAAATCAGAACAGGGGCCTGATGTCGTTGAGTCTGGGGCTGGGCTGCCACAAAAGACAGCGATTTCTGTGCCTACAGAATACACACAGGCTTTTACCTGCCTTTCATCTGTCCCTGGTGAGGAATGCAAAGTGGCTACAGCAGCAGGAGAAGAGGGGGCTGCGGGACTCCCTAGCTGCCCCGCTACGCTCCATGGCCAACCCAGTCCAACAGGCAGCCTCCACAATAAAAGCATCCTGAGAAAAAACACCTGCCCTTTTTCCATGGCCAGACCTCTCATGCTCTGTGCCCTCCAGGGACGAGACTGTTGGTTGGCGCAGCCCCAGCACGATCAGCATATGGCCCAGAGAAGTTTCAAGTCCCATGTGGAAGACAAGAAGCAGGCATGATCAAGCAAAATCTTTTACTTGCCCCTCAAGTGCTGGAGAATATTTTGTCAGCTGAGCAGTGGGAATAGCACCAAGTACTGGCTTTTTACCTTGGATTTGTATTTGTAACACAAAGGGCATTTGGTGGCTCCTGCAAGACCAGCCCAAGCACAGGCACAGTCCTGCCTCACCCGCTCAGCCCCCACATCCTGCTCCCTCCCAACGCTCCGGTTGTGCTCCACTGAGTCATTCAGTCCTTCCAGAGGTTCCACAGCTCTGCCCCTGCCAGAGTGGCCATGGGCTGCTGCAAGGCCAAGGAGGCATCTTGCAAATCAATCACGCTGTGGTTAATAAGGTCAGACAGGAGAAGGAGAGTGTTAGTAGGGGCTGAGAGCCTGCTTTGACAGCTACCCAGGTGATTTCCCCATTTCCTTGTCTTTGAGGCAGTTGGCCACGTTGGAAAGCTAATGCTCAAACACTTCTAGCAGTACTTAATGCTAAATCAAAGCACAAGCCACCAAGAGGGATCAGCTCCTTCCCAGCCTGGCTGCCCACCCACCTGGTCCAGGGTGGTTGCTGGGGCCGTGCCTCTCCCGTCCCTCCCTGCTGCCCGTTTCAGCTCCCCGGAGCTGCAGACAATTGTCTTCCCCAGCTGCTGGGGGCTGCCCAACACAGACAAAAAATTCTTCACCTAAAGGGTTGTTGAGCCCTGGCACAGGCTGCCCAGGGAAGTGGCGGAGTCACCATCCCTGGAGGGATTTAAAAGACATGTAGACGTGCTGTGGAGGGACATGGTTTAGTGGTGACCTGGCAGTTCAGGGTTAACAGTTGGAGTCAATGATCTGAAAGGTCTTTTCCAACCAAAATGATTCTATGATCTACCCCGAGGTCCTGCAGGACTGAAGAAAGGTCAGCCCTCCACCTCCACTTCAAAAGGGTGAAACAAATGAGAGCCACGGGGCAAAGAAAGGTCAAACTCAGGGTAACTTGCCTTACTTACAGGCTTGCAAAATGCTTGCACTCCCTTTATTCATGTCCAGGGTCTAGATGCACCCACACAAGGAGTATTTCTTGCTGGGTAAATGGCTCTCCAGCCTTGCAGCAGAAAGCACACCAGGACTGGATGCAGACACTAAGATTCATGCTGGGAAACAAGGTAGCACAGTTAACAGCGAAGGTACCTGGCTGCTGCAGGTCCTTGGCCTAGTGGGGCATAGCTGAATTGTCACAGAGGATGATGGTGAGGACTGGCAGAGTTGTTCATGCGCACAAAGCCCACCAGACCTGGCAGCTGGGGCTGGGACCCAGGCCAGGAGCTTGCACTGCACGAGACGGGATGCCCCCAGTCCCCCATGGCTGCCCACCTCCATCTGCCCTCTCACCCACTTCAGAGCAGCTGGAGAACAAAACCCCTTAGGGATAGGGGTCTGGCCACGGCCCAGCAACTGAGACACAGGGCAGCTGGGAGGACGAGAAGCTTCCCAGCCTAGAGGCTACAGGACACTGTCCACCAGGGCTTAGGCTGTCAGTCAAGGAGCAGCAGTACCCACAGACTGCTTCACACAAGCTGTTGGCTCCAGGAGGCGCCGGGTGAAGGGGAAAGCCCGAGGCTCTCACTGCAAGTTGCTGAGGGTCAGAGGAGAGGGAACTCAACCAACAGGCATGTGTTAACTCCCACCGAGCATGCATCACGCTGCCACACACATGCTCACACCAACTGCTACCAGCTCACCCTCCTGCAGGAGCTGGTGGAGGAATCCCACAGGGAACCCAAAGCACTGGAGGCTAGAAATCACTACTCCCAGCAGCTCTTATTTTTAAACATGGGTTGCAGCCCTTATTTACCAGCAGGCACAACGTTGTCAGGAGCAGTGACTGCAGATGCCTCGCTTGCCTTTTGCGAAGGAAACCTCCTGTTTTGACTGCAAGCTGATTGATGCTTGGTTATTTGGGGAGGAATATTTCTAGCTACACAGTGCGAGCCAGAGTTATCAGCCAATTAAGTATTTATGGCCAATTCCATTTTACTAGCAAGATGTTTGGAAAGCAAGCACAAGCTACATCAGAGAAATGAGTTAAACTGTGCTCTTCTATAAACACCTCCATGCTGGCCTGCCAGAAACTACACACTCAGAAGGCCTGTAAAAGCTTCTCTTCAGGCTACACTTAGAAGCGATCTATCACCAGAGAGAATGTGGTTGAAACAGCACAGCAGTAACTCTGACTGTCTTCAGTAAAGCATTTCCAGAACATGAAGCAAAAGGCCACGTACTCCCAGCCCTGTGAGAAGGGTTAGCTGCTGTGGGGGCTTCCTAGGACAAGCTTTGTGAGGAGCTGTGACCACGTGAACGTTTGGGACAGCCTTCTACTGCCTGACCCTTGTTGTGTATATCCCAGAACCATGTGCAGCATCATCTTTGCCAGGTGCTGGTTTAACCCTGGTTTAATCCTGCTTTTCCAGCATAGGCCATCACCTCTAACATACTCCTCTCTTCCTGAGATCACTTAGAAACCCTGGATCCAAACCAAAACTAAATTAACTCCCTTCAGGATGCACCAGCAGGGAGAACTTCTGCTGTAGCCTCTTCAAAAAAAAACCCAAAACCGAACCAAAACAAACCCTGCTGCCTATTCTAGATGTTAGGGCAGCATCATCACCAGCCTTCCTCCAACACTTGAGTTTAGCAGCCAGCTGCACTCAACTCATTCTCTACCAGCTCCTCCAGTTGATACCCACTCTTCTCTCGTCAACTCCACCAACAATTGTAGGGCAGATTCCTGCTTTCACAAGGAAATGTACAACCGGCATGGTGATACAGCAAAGGACAACCCGCTTAACAGCTTGTATCTTTGCTTTTCAGTCTGTAGTGGGTTGTTTACAACACTCTCCAATTTCTGTGAAGCAATACTTAACATTTAGCAAGCATGCCTGAGTCCATGAATGAAATGTACCACTTGAGTCATATTCCACCTGTCGCAGCATCTGCCAGAGACCAACCAGTCATTTGGTTGGTGGTAGCCACACATCTCCCGGGGTGGCCAGTCCTCCTGCTACAGCATCTTCAACTGCTGACAGCGGGGCCAAACCACAGTGACCGAGGTCATTGCAGCCTTTAAAACCAGTGGGCTGTGATGGTGGGTGGGAGAAGTCAGCCTAAACAAGGAAAGGAAAACACTTCAAATGCTGTGGTAATGGCATGAGATGGCCAACACCTATTTCTTCCTAGGTTATATCACATTAAGTGTGACTGTAGTCACCCAGGTCACTTTCCTGCTGGTGTTAATCCGGAGATGATTTTCTTAGGCTTTTAAGAGGGGTTTATCACACAGCACCTCCCAGTAGTACTGCAGAGACAGACAATGCCTTGCCAGGCGCTAAAGGATTGGAAAGTATCTGTATTTCAGATGCAGCAACAAGCCTCAAAAGCAATCAGAAGTTGTGGCCAGTCACCAAGGCACGACCACAGCTCAGCCCCTTTGTGTCCAGCTCCTGCGGAGGCGCTGCGATTTTTAAGATTCAGCCTTCACAGAAAAACCACCCTCCAAAATTTGGTGCCAGAGAGTGCTGAGCTCTTGAAGTACTTGTTGCTTTGTGATCTCCATGCTGGTGCTCAGAAGAGGAGCAAGGAAAAGAGGGGGCTGCAGGTATTGGTTTAAAACCACTGCCAGCTCAAAACACCCCACTGACTTTTGATGGGGACCACACAATATCTGCACAGTTTTAAACTGCTAACTAGTACCTAAAACAAAAGGCAGTAGGAAAACGGTGCCAGAAAATAAAAACTATACTTGCCTATGCTCTTTGCTCAAGGTGTCTGAGGTGCATAATGCCAGCACAGTGCCATGGGTGAAAGATCATCTTCTTTTAGCTGCTTTCAGCTGTAGCCTCTCTCCACGTGCACACAAGGACAAGCTGCTCCAGATCCAACCCTCTGGTTCCCATACAGCCACCTCAGTACAGCACTTTGTGCCAGGTGGTAAATGCAGCTCACTGAAACTCAATGCAGGAACTTTTATACATCACACACATATACAGATATAATGAGTGCTGTCGGTTTTACATCCTGCCAGAGAGAAAAGCAACTCTTCATAGCCAAGTAAGGGAGAGGCGCCATGCTGTGGTGTCTGCTGAAGCGGGGTCCTTGGGGGAACACTGAAGCACAGTGCACTAAGTGCTGCGTGGTGACAAATAGGTGATACTAGGAAATACGTTGCCCCATGAGCAACTACTGCCAGCTTAAGCAGCATAATACATGGTAGCATTCAGCAGTGAGTCTCCCTGATAAGCCGCAGCAAGGCAGAAGGCAGACCTGCACTTGAATCTGAGTGCTCTCCCCATGCTCAAGAATATTTGCCCACTCTTCTTTGCTGAAAATCCCAGGAGAGCAAAGGATAATTTTTGAGGGCAATGTTTTAAACCTAAATATAATGCAGTATGAAAATTTCCATGAGTAAAAGCTGAAGGAGGATATAAAATGCTCAGAGAGAGATAGACGAGTGCTGCTGCTCTTGTTAGTTCTAGGATATACTGTTTCTTTCCCATTCATGAATAAATTTCTGTGAAACCTGTGTCTGAACAAGTCTTCTAGCACGCTGAATTTCAGCTGACCTGGAGCAAACACCCTCCCAAAGCTGTACCAGATAGAAATAGCTCAGTGGTTGGTCTCCTGCACCCACAGAGGTGGTTTGAAAAGCAGAGTGATGTGCATTGGCTCTTTAAGGCCAGGGCTGTTCCTTAAGGAGCAGCAGCCTGGGGCCACCTGCCCCACAGATGGCTCTCACTACCTCACTTGGCATTTCTGCTCCAAAACTGTTTGTCACCCCTGGTGCCAGCCCTCATGAGGCACACTGGTAGTGACTGACAACCTCAGCCAACACACACACCACCATGCTCCCAGGGGATGTCCTGTCCGTGCAGGGTTGACTGGAGCTGAGGTCTCTATCTGAGACCTGCACCTCCCACCAGGCTTGTGCAAGCTTGGTCCTGGGACAAGCCACCAGGTCCATGCAGAGGAAAGGCTGTCTGAAACTTGGCTCATGTTAAACTGAGTTTGAATACTCCTGGCCTACCAGCAATGCTGCATTAAACTGGGTGAAACCAAAGCAAACCAGCCCTCCCCGTGTGGCTCCCCACTGACCTTGGCATTGCCACTCACTTCTGAAAACCCCTCATGAGAACCGCTACGGGTGGTGCAGAAGAGCAGGGTCTGGAAGGACCCGAGTTTTCCTTGGTGCAACAGAAACCAGGAGACCTGAGCCTTGTCCACCCAGCCCCACCTGCTCATTGTCTCCCTGCAGAGCAGCAACTGCACATCAGTACCTCAACCTGGATACAGGTCCTTAAAGGTTCATCACATCTGGCAGCTGAGTGAGCCAAGAACACCCCTGAGCTGAAATAGCAGACAGAAATCCAGACAGAGGAAAGCCCATTGCTCATAGCAATTCACAAATGAAAAGCAAGCTGTTTTGTTAAAATTTATTTATTGCTGAAACGGTACAACTAGAATATGGAAACATTCCTCAGTGAAAGCAAATAGAAAAGGGTAAGAAATGAACACCAAGCGAAAAATATTTGCATGTTACAGGGGAATAAGCCTCCAGAGACAGAGCTTGGAGGCTCCTCAAGCTTGGAAGGAAAGGTCATATTTCTATTTTACAGAAACTTCCTATAGCAGCTCTGTAAGTTATCTCATTGTGACTCATAACTCGGTGGAATGGGTTTCTAGTTTGTTCTCTTTGAGAACCCAATTACTTCAAGTGCATCACACCAGTAAATGAAATCAGTGTGCTCCTTTATTTATTATTAGGCATTTGTTTTTCCTTATGGTGACTACATTATAGCTGCCACAAATACACAAACCAGCTGAATGAAAACAGCACGCTTTCTTCAGCATTTCCAAGCTCTCTAAGCCGTGGTACTTTTCCCATTCTGCCGTACCTGGATTTTTTCTGACTAATGAACTCTTCCATTTGCTAGAAAATACTGAATGCAATTAGCACTTCAATGCGCAGCCTCAGTGTATTCCTGCCTAGCAGCTGAGCGCTGTCAAAGAGCCCAGCACTTGGCAGAAAAATGAGAAATCCGAAAGATAAAAGGAAGATTTACACACACTCCCACCAAGGCCTGCTGCAGAATTTAATTGGCAAGGCTAGCAATAAAGGGGCTGCAGAGAGAACCACCAAGGTTATGGCCCCAGTGCAAGTCACAAAGCAGTAACGAATTACGATTGCCAGGCTTAAAAATAAGAAATTACATTTGGTTCCTCACCTCACAGTGCCCCATGCCAAGCTGCACAATGTGCTCTGATCAAGTCAGTCTATTCCTTTGCTCTTCTCAGTCCAGCTTGCTTTCTTCATGGGGAGATACAAATCACTCCATCCAACCCTTCTGCAATTTCATCCAGCCTCTGCCTGCACTCTTCCTGCAGCTGCTTCAGTTCTCTCTCCAGGCTG
This sequence comes from Merops nubicus, assembly GCF_000691845.1. Classification (NCBI taxonomy): domain Eukaryota; kingdom Metazoa; phylum Chordata; class Aves; order Coraciiformes; family Meropidae; genus Merops; species Merops nubicus. Next base: position 40,554 of record NW_008621370.1, on the reverse strand, counting down.
GCCTCTCTCATCTGCAGCTCTCTGATCACCTCTGTAGCACTGACAGCTGAAACAGCCTCCTTGGCTACAGACCTGCCCAAACCCATTTTGCTGGCAGGATGTTTGCTTCTGAACACCAGTCGGCACGAACCATGCATTTTGGGTTTTTTTCGAGCATAAAGGTGTGTAAGATCCAGTAGTTTTCGTTCAACACTTTCCTGGATCTTTCTAGCAGAGAACCCCTCCTTCTGTAGGTCTTCCTTTCTTGTTCTCACCTGTAGGAAGAAGAGAAAAAGTGGGAGAAAAAAAGGAGTATTGTAAATTTCTGTGAAAAAGTACCCTTCCAGAAAACAACACAAGATGTCACGTTTAGACCAGGGTGTACCTAAGAGAAGAGAGCCAACTGAGAGTGTAAAGCTAAGTGCATGGCAGTGAAAACAGTATTAAGCTAAAATGTACTTTCTATCAGACAGCACCTCAGTGACCAAAATGCTGCCAATAGCTATTTGTTTGCAGATTCAGTCTACCAGCCCCTCCACTGATGACTAATACACAAAAGCTCTGCATGTTTCCCTCTTACCAAGGAGTGGGTGGCTTGACTTCAGAGCAAAACACATGGAGAAAAAAGGGAGACCCAACACAGTGACCTTCATTACCGTTGTGCTGTAAGCCACCACATTGTCCTAACAGATTAATTGCCTCATTACTAACAGCATTGTTGCAGTTTGTAAATGCTTTCTGTACTTGGCAATGCTAAAAAGTAGGGATGACAACTGTAAGCTAGAAATTCCTTAATTCTCAGCTCTCATTATGGGGTAACAAATAGGAAAAGGAAAATAATAAGCAGAGACAAAGAAGTAGAAGCTAAGACTGAAATGAGTACCAGGCAGCACACTTTCACTGAAGACAGGCCCAATAAAGCTTTTCCTGTGAGAATCACAGGCTGGATGATAAAAGCAATTGTATATACTGGGATTTCTCCAAAGCATTTGATTTAATGTTCTCTAACAATTTGATTTGAGCAACTTGCAAGACGGTAATTGCCTTGCCAATATTACTAGTGGATTAAACATGAATTCAGTGACTCATCTCAAAATGTAGTTGTCTGTGGGGAAACATCCCTATGAAGAGGTATCCTGCTAAGGCCTTCAGGGAAACAGTTCTTAGTCCAATGGCGCTTTCCATCTTTGCTACGGCAACAAGCTGCCAAATCAGCTCAGCCACAAAGCAGCCAAGTTTCAGAAAAACAATGCTGCCTCTGCAACCTGCACAAATCCAAGAGCTCTCCTGGAACTCGTGCACAGTTCTGGAGTTCACACTGTAAAAAAACCCCACAGAGTAGTTTCACAGTTCCGCAGGGAAACAGAGTAGGATTCAAAGGCAGGTCACCGAATGACACACAGCCCAGAAAACAAGCCTTATAAGTATCAAAATTCAAGAGCTCAAACTATTCCACATCCATGAAGATACATATAAAATTTGTTTCCTAAAAGAAATTGGAAAGTGGTGAGAGATCTGGCTTTGCTGCCAAAGCCATAAGAAGATCAAATGGATGAACATTTGAGTTAGATATTCAGCTTCAGAATAAGACATTGTTTCCTACTGTGAGGATAATGAACCATGAAATGTTTCATTGCAGCTCAAGGGATGAATCCTTTGGCCAAAGTTCAACTCGGGTTAAGATCAGTGCTAATGATACCCCCCTCCACCCTTGAAATAGCTCTGCAACTCCTCCCCTCCCTGGCCACGGGTGAAGCTGAGCAACCCCTTGGGGGTTTAAATCTACAGATCTCCGTTAAGACATTGGTATCTCACGTATTAAGGCTTTGACAAGTTCCCTGTAAAGTCAGGGGTATTTTGGCATCTCTCTGAAGCACCAGAGATCAGTCAGAGCTCAAAGCAGCAGCAGCTGCAAGGACAAGAGTCCTAAGGTAGCAAACCCCCCTCTGCCTTTGCCATTTCCAAGCTACAAGTGCTCAGGGTCAAAGCCACTGGAGAAAAAGGGAATTTTTTTTCCAGTAGATCAGTAGGGAGGGTTTCACTACTGAAACAAATGCAGAAGCTTATGACATACAGAGGGTCAGACTACGTTCTCTTATGTTGCAAAACACTGCAGCCATAAGGGCTGCAGTCACAGTTAAATTTCCCCACTGACACCAACTTCACCAGGGCTTCTCTCTCACTTATCCTACGTCTTTCGTATCTTCATGAGTTTTGCAGCCAAGTAATTAATCCTCTCCACAGTCTTCTGATGTGTTATTCTCCCCCCACCCTCACCACTGCTCAAAAAAGATTAAGAAAATCAATCAAATCAGAAAAGGAGTGAATTTTTCCTAATATGTTAAAGGCTATATGGATGCAAAATCATCTCTTAAAGGAGACCTCTGTTGATTAAGGCATTTGAATAGAGAGCTGACACCGAGAGAAGTCTGTCTTTGCCCTTGTCTGAGAACCAAGAATCCCTTCCTTCTCAAAATCCCCAAGGAATCCTAGAACGTCTCTGGCTGTTGGCTACAAGAATATCTGAGGTCCAATTCTTTAACACCACTTCAGAAAAAACAACACTGAAAAAACAAATTCAGTGTTGCCTGGTCTCCCCACTGCCAATGAATAAATGTAAAGTGATGTTTGCACAAAATGGATTTAACACTGGAATCCAGGATGGGAAAAATTTCCCATTATGAACAAAGAACAAAATCACTCAGCAAACAGAGCCCACAAAATGTTATTTATTTTTTGCTTTAAACTCAGGCAAAATACCAGTAGGGCTATATAAAAGTATTCCTAATGAAACATAGGTTTTCATACTCTCCACTGCCAAAATTGGAGAATGTTATCATCCATTGTGCAAGGCACATGATGGAAGAACCTGTGCCTCTCAGCACGAATCAGACCGAGTTCTAATTCCCAGCAGGAGTAGGAATTATTATCCCAAAGCAGGAGCAGCTGTAAGGACAAGGACAGCAGTCCCACAGGCAGACAGTCAGGGAAGCAGAAGTACAATAAATTCAGACATCCAAGTATCAGAAGGGCACTGTACGTGTTACCTTCTGTAAAAAGGACTGATATTTCCTGGGACAACATTAGATAAATTTAACAGGGGAAAATTTCAAAATAATGAATATGAAATAAGAGAACAAGTTTAGCAAAGCACTATTTATTTCGTATCAGCACAATCTGGAGTTGGAAAGCTAGCTCAAGGCTTTTTTGCACTGCTCCTCCTGGTAAGCTCAGCAACCATATGTATACCCACAAATATTCCTGTTGCCGTTTGTAGATTTCGATAGCTAAAAATCTCTGAGGATTACCTTCAAGTAATATTCTTCACTCTTCACACCCTGAATGCTTGTGAAAAGACTCAATAACCTCCTCCCGTATGGTTAATTGATGCTCTTTAACAGCTTGCTGTCTCCCATTAGTCAGCACACAACGATTATTCTACACTGCAAAACAATCTCAGCAGACCACTTTGTATTAAACAAACATATTGTAAAAGATTAGGAGTCGCAGCAATTGGTGCCTGCCCGTCTCTATTCCACAGCTCTGCCTCTCAGTCTCAATCTAGCAGCTGGAAGTTGAATTCCCAATTAGGTAGGTAGTACAGTCTGACAACTGCTGCATATCCTCTCTGAGTAAATACACCACCATGATAATCATCGTTTCCACTTCTACGGAGCCAGCGTCACCGTGGAGGGAGCTGGTGCATTTTGTGAAATGCCACACCAAACACGGGGCAACAGCTGAGGGGGAATCAGCATCTTCACACTGACCCGTACCCCACTCTGGGGCATCTGCTCATCTGGTTGGCTGTCCACAACAGCAGAGCAGAGCAGTCACTCACAGGCACTGTAACTCAGCCCGCAAAGCGTGCCGTCCCTCTGCGTGCTCCAGGGTCAACACACCCTTCCAGGCTTCACACTCCCAAAGACCACGACAAGCTAACAGGAACCTTTCATAGCACCAAGTGTCCTCATGAGCCCTGCAAGGGTTGCAGATGGACAGATACCATGACTGTACAGCAAGTTGAGTACTCCTGACAGGTTTCTTCTAGCTCTTTGCCTCACCATGTCATCACTGTTTGCGATAGGATAGTGTCCAAACTGCCCTCAGTACTGCTAGTTTCCTTTAAAACAACTTGTCTTCCAGAAGACCACCATAGGTTTTCAAAAGGTATTAAGACCTAAAAGCTGAAGGGAAAACTATAATAATTTTCATGTCCTAAGGAGAAGCCAATGTGCTAGTGTAGCTGCAGACAGGAGTATTGCGTCTTAGACCACAGACTGACAAGGGACTGAAGTGACAGTCTGTGCTGCCCTTCCCAAGCCTGGCACAGTGCTAAAGGTTACGGAGTGCACAGACACTGCTGGCAGACTCACATGCAGGAATATGCAAAGGAAGAAGCACTAGAATAAAAGAGATCTCTTCAATATTTCAATTATATATTCTCAAGGCAGAGACACACAGCCTCTAGTTCCCGACGTGGTGGATTTAAGCCAGGCACAACATCCATCGAGTGTGGAAAGGATTTTCCATCTCCCCAGGGACAGTGCCATGCCTGATGCTGTGTTTCCAAAAACTTTTTGGCTGATGTGTGATTGAGGAAAATGGCCAAGCTGAAACAGAAAAGAGTGGGCCCTGTCCAGAATACTGCCACGTGCAGTGGGAAAGGGTCAGGGAGGTAGGGCACAGCCAGGAAACAGGCTGAGCTCAGCTCAGCCCCCACTGCAGAGGATTAACTTCTGCACTGATGCATGGGAGAGACCTCAAGCCTGCAGCCACCTACACACAGGATTAACTTCCCCAGCACTTCCTCTCCCCTACCTTCTCTAAAATGTCTTCTACCCTAAGATACTACTGGCTGTCCTTTCCATCCAGACAGCTGTCTCAACTATTTTCAGTCCTGGGAATCTTCTGGTTTTGAATAAATTTTATAGGGATGAGTTCAGTGGACAAATTATGGAAAAAGCTAATGTCTCACACATTTTAAATAAGCTGCCTTCTTTGCATGTTCCACTGTTTTGAGGCTGGAACACTAATACTCAGATTTGCCACCTCTGGACGTATGCTAATTTGTCATGCCAATACAAAGACAGTCCCAGCCTTTCAGCTGTCCATCTTGTGGAGGTCTACTTCTATCAACTGCTTAGATGACCTACACATTTAGTTCATTTAATCTCTCCTCAAAGAGGAGACCTTCCAGCCCTCCACAATTACTGCTGTGGTTTCCTTAGCTCCTTCACATTTGCCTGCACCTTGCTGGTAATGAGCTTCTCAGAGCTTTGTGTCTCATTCTGTGTGGCTCAGAAATGTCCCCAAGAGGCTGATCTATCTCGGAGTTTTAACAACTCACTAATGAAAAGTGCAGTAAAAATGATGCACAAAATGGTTCTTTTTCTGCTAAAAAGCAAGCTGCCTGTGAATTTACTTTGGAGAGAATTTTACCAATGTGCAAGACATTCCACAGAGAAGCTAAGTGATCTAGATAACCACACCAAGTTACTTAAATCATTTTCAGTAATGACCAGTAATAACAAAAGTGACAATTTTCCAAATGCTGGAAGTCAACATTTCAGCTCGTTAAAACTTCACATGGCAACCTGAAAACCTCAGAAAGCAAATGAACTCTCTCAGTTACATAGTTGAATGAAGTCACTAGCTAGAGATGAAGTTTAAAATGCAGCAGCAATGAAAGGTCCTAACACCTATTTTGAGGAAGAGCTGGGGGAGGCATAGGAGCATTTCCATTTTAAGGAAATCATGTTGTTGCCAGCTTTGAGGAAGGAGCAGCAAACCAAATTGTTGGAGCTCCTTTTGAAGTGGATGACAAGGACCAGAATCATGTCATCATTTTTAAATTGCAATCTCTTCAAATTATTCTAGGAGTTCTGCAGAAATTGCTTTAATGGTATTGTTCAGAAAACCAAACTGCACAAAGCCTAGAAATGGCACATTTTCTGCCTCCAGTCTATCTGTCCACTCATATTTCTGAGTAGGGAGAAGACCCTATATGTATACAGCATGAAATACAAATTATTCCTGCCATCCTGTACAGATCTTACAAACCACAATGCCTGCCTTTGCTGGAAAACACAGTGCAACCTGCTCCTTTGTGCTCCAAGTCACAAGGAAAAAACAGCAAAATCTCAGATCTTGTCTTTTTGGGTTGGAGAGTGAAAGGAAATTAGGAGATATGAATGGATGCAATATCCAAGCCACTAAGTTATAGTTTTGCTTTCACAGCCTTTGCTGTCAGAGCATAATCACCCAAAACCTTTCATAAACTCATCTAGTTCCTCTGAAAACACCAAACTGCATTTGACTTGCAGAATTATTATTCCTAGAGGAAGCTCATTTACGAGCTTTATTTTAAAGCTATCACATCTAAGATGGCCCCTTCTATCTGAGGAGCTGAAAAGGGTGAAGTCAAATATTACATGCTTGGAAATATATGATTAATGAGGGGCCAGTCTGCAGAAACAGGGGAGACCTGCTAGGTCAGCCAGTGCACCCACCTGCCTGGCTTCCAACAGCTCCCAGCACATTCCAGTATCCCAAGCACGGGCACTGAGAGGTGCTGCCCAGGTTAGAGGAGCTGCCCAGAGCTTACACACTCTCACTCAACAGACAAGCATCAATTATAGGTAAAGATCTACAAGTCAGAAGTGGCAGCGGGATAAGCACGGAGACCCTGGCATCGCCCAGAGGCTGCGGCACGGGCGCCGCGCAGAAATCCCGACAGCCGAGCGCTGGAAACCAGGCATGGCAAATCAGGGCTAGCTTAGGTGTTTTCCCTTGCCAGAGCGGAATCCAGAGCAGTCCAGGGTCTGAACCTTGCAAACACCTGTCTTTAGTTAATACAAGCCTGCATGATATTTCATAAATTATCATTTATACTTTTGATGTCTTACAGTATATATCTGGTGTTTACTCCACCACCACCCACTTCCTTTCCCAAGAAAAACCTTGCAAAACTGCAATCCCAGCTGACAGTCTATCCAGGACAGAAAAAACGGGACAGAGAAAGTTTAGACTACTTTTTAAATAAATCCTTCCTTGTCAGCACCGAAAAAAACCACACCAAGTACAAAAGGGAAGAGAGCAAAATGAAATAATAAGCCAAAAGTATTAAGAGCATGGAAGGGTTGAGCGTTGTCCACCATAAGCAGAGCAGAAAGATATGTAGGTATTAAATAAAAGTGGAATACAATAAATATAGCCACAGCAATCCCACAATTCCTGCCCACAACCTCTTTGTGCTCCTCTACAAGAGTTTCCTGGCCATACAATACCTATTCTGCACAGAGAGCAGCACTGAAAAGCATGCACCATGGTCTGTCTGTGAAAGAAGACACCCAAGCAGAGTTCGCCTCAAAGGTCATTAGAGATAGCAAGAACTGAAAACCCAACACTGCTGCTCTCCATGTTTGTCACTGGTTTCTGTGCAGAACAGAACAGTGATGAATAACCCAAGTGTTTTGTGTGCTTGTGTGCCCCCAAAGGCATAAAAACAAGCACACACAAGTAGGGTGAGGGGCTTACACTTCTTTAACAATAAACAAGTAACAACTTGGCCAGGGGGCTGGTTGCTTCTAACAAACGTTTGCCTTTTTTTTTTTTTTTTAACAGCCATGGTTAAGTGTTTGACAAATGCTTTCTTTCCTCAGCCATAGACAGTGACCCATTCAGCCTCAGAGAAACAGAGAAAGGCACTATTTCAATGGATGCTGTGAATGCATAAATGATGGAAAATCAAATCCTGCAGCTCCTACTTCTGGGAAAAACCACAGAGCATGGTGAGTCAGGACCCTGCAGAGCCTACAAACCTCAGACCTTTGCTAACAGTAGCTTCCAAGAAAATCAGACTCCCAGCTTTCAGAAGAATATCTAAAGGCATTTGCTGCTTATACAACCAAAAAAAAAAAAACAAAAAAAAAACCAACAACCCACACCCACACAAAAAAACCCGAAACCCAACAACAACAAAAAAACCCCACACAAGTTAAAGCAAAAGCAATATCTGCAATCAGCTGTGCTGGAAACACTACAACACTGAGTAAGCAGGTGTTTTCCCAGAAAAAAAATATTGTACTCTCATTTCAAATTCATGTCTTATAGTAACTCGGCCAAATGTAATTTCAAACCTGTAAGAAAGTTACGGAGCTAGCACTGCAGCTCTATAAAACTTGTCTCACTGAATCAAGCTTCTTTGCTATAAGCTTTCAAGGTTTTTAATTTTCTGCAGTGATTTCTGCACACTGAAGAGTAACCAGTTAAAAAACGCTGGAAACCATCGTTTTCTATTTTAACAGTTGAACACTTCCCACACTGTCCTGCCTAAATGAGGTTTCTCTCTTCTTGTGAGATCCTTGATCATATACAAAGAGACTTGATGTACTTCTGAAATACCCCATTTAATACCAGTGGTCAAGCATTTATGGATCTAAAGTCATAGTAAACTGTTTGATTAGTCTAACCTCCCACAAAGCGCAGGCTACAGTATTTCACCTAGTAAGTTCTCCGATATTCTACTACATTTTGGTAAGCTACAGGGTCTCTTCTAGAAATATATACCTTTGGTTTATTACACACAGGCTCCATCAGATCAAGAAAGTGCCTTATTGCTGTGTTATCTCAGCAGTGAAATACATTTATAGTTAAAAATATTTTCCTTTTCAGTAAGTTCCACCTCAGCCACTGGGTCTTCTTATATTGTTTCATCTAAAGTCTTATACTTTCAAAACTCCAGTTCTGTCTAACCAACTTGCCGAACATGATCCAGCCATAACTTTCCCGTTACACTTCTCTCACCTCTCAAAAATGCAGACCAAATAATTTCCTTATTACCCCCCCTTTAATCCTTTTCAACCTTTCAAGCATTTTCCAGTTGTGATGGTGGCATAAGTGGGGCCAACACATTTCATTAAGCTCTGGATTGTGATCTATATCTTATCTCTCATTTAATGACCAGTAGCAGATAGCAACACTTAGTTGCCAAAAACCTAACAACTTTTCCATGACCCATTACCATTATTACCTTCTATTTCATAAGTCTATGAAATTGAAAGGTTTGCATGTATCCAAAACCTGATGCTGTAGGCAGATCAAACTGGTTTGAGGTACGTGCATGGGAATTTCATACTAAACCCAAACCTCAGCAACAGTAAGAAATTCAAATAATTTCTTTTGGCTTAACAATAACTAGAGCAAAATGTCACCTCAGTATAATTACTAATTTGTAACATTCATTATTAGTTTGGCAAGAGAAAAAAAAAATCTTAGGCCTTTGGGATTGGAGGCAAGTAAGTGAAAGGGGTGATCCCAAAGTGATATTAAAACAGGCATTATTTATGCCATAAACTACAAAGACATTTTAGAAGGGTTGCAAAGCTGAGCTATAGCAACTGACAGAAGATGTAATTATACAAGCAGCTGCATTCCAAATTTTGCCCGGATTTGCAATTTCCTGCAATTAGAGAGGAATGTATGCATCTCCATCCTATGCATTTTAAGCAAGACATTCACTACTCAAATGCTAGCTCCCAGGTGCACCTATTGGCATTCCAAAACAAACTGACTGGGAAGCCACAGAGAGGACCTATTTTATCTAGGAATAGGCCATCTTTTAAATGGGGGAGGAGTCCTCTGAGGAGAAGCTAAAAATACAGTTTTAACACCAGGAATGCACATAGCTGCATCCGATGAGAACAGCTACTACGGTCTGGCAGGGCACGGCTGCTCTGTGCTGCCTTTTATTACACACTGAATACTGCAAAGCACTCCACAGACCTTCAGAACAGCATCCACACTGTCCTCCAGCGGAAAGCTTTTAGGTGGTGAGGAAGCACAGTAATGGAAAGTTAGAAGTTAATTAAAGCATTTGAATGAGGTAATTTCATAAAGAGGAGGGACGTGATCTTGTCTGAAGGGACTAGAACAAATATGCCATATGTTTTGTTTTTTTTCCAGGTCTTTACACAGAAACACAGGACTGGTAAAAGTATTGCCTGTTTGCCAAGTCTATAAATATCTATCACACAGGCAAAGCAAAAGGGAAATTAATCCTCTTAGGCCTAAAAGCAACTGAACTCTGTGACTGCTGTGCAGTGAGCCTCTGTGAGCAGACTTGCTCACACTAAGGGCTACACCCAGTGATGCAGCTGCACTGGACCCTAGTCTTAAAGAGATGCACAGAGAGGCCGTTGCTTCAAGGACAGCCTTTGGGTTAGTTTGCCAAAAGACATACCCGAGGCAAACAGCCCAGAATGAAGGCAGCTATGCTGAAAGCCTCATGAGAAATATCACTCTTCCACAAAGCTAAAAAAGAAGTTTCCTGTTGTGTGGATATTTTCTGAACTCTCCGAGATTTGGCGTATTTGTTTTTCCAGTGGTTGACTTTTGAAAAGAACAACTGAACTCAAGAAAAAAAAAAAAAAAGGCATCTAAACCATAATTTGATTATTCTATTGCAGCAACTCCATGGACAGATCCAGCCAGGGACAAATCTTAAAGTAATAAATCGTTTTCAAAGAAATCGGCAATTTCTGCATCATCTCTGTTCAGCTAAAGAGAATGCAAGTGATGCTAGCACAAAAAGAGCAGACATGAAGCATCAGCAAGAGCATACAAGAAGATGGCCAGACTCGCTGTGCTATGGAGACAGGAGCTCATCTAAACTTCCCCAGCTACTTCCTGAGAAGATATGCAAGCCCAGCACCTGGTGCAGTCCTGCTGCTTTTGGGAAGGTGGGACAGCTCCAGGCACGAGCATCAAATGTGCAGATTCTTTACCGTTGACTACAAGGAGACACAGTTCAGAGCTGTGAAAGTCCCATATGCCACACAGTTCTGCACGTGCACCACAAGGAATTTCCCTTCTTCAAATTATAAATATTCAGCATTTTCCAGCAATAAAAAAAAAAAAAAAAATCAATTTTAACAGCCCATCCTTTTATAATGCATTCTTTAAACTACAATTTTATCTCTAGACTTTTCAAAATGCTTGAATCCAATTAGAAGATCACACAAATTAATGTAGCAATAGGTACATACTGAAAATAGACAATACGAAAACCAGACTCTGTCAGTGTAAGTAATTTAGACACTTGCAAAAAGGCTGCAGTGCTACTTCGAAAAAGACCCTGACAACTACAAATTGCAAAGGAAAGCAACAGACAAGTATTGCTTCATATAATAAATTGCTCACTTATTTTTCAATTTGTTCTTCCCAACTTCTATCTTGGGCAGCAGACACGAACAGTGATGATATGAGATATCATCTCAGATCTAAGTGACTTGCAGAGGCTTGCAGGGCCCCACTTTGTTTTAAGCAGAATTTTATCACTGTGCAACATGAAAGGAAGCACTTCAGAAGCAGAGTGCTGCTTGTGACTTCACTTCTCTACATTAGCTTGCTTTGGGAGAAACAGATGTGAAACAAATTCAAGCAATGTAGTCCCTGTATATACGGCCAAAAAAAAAAAAGGAATGTTTATACAAGCCACTCCTAAAATACACATATGAGAGGAAGGCATTACCACCTAGTTATACAAAAAAAAACCAACCACCCCACACACCAACAAAATGAACACAAACAAACTTTTAAGGAGTTTCCTCAGCCCAAAACTGGTTTGATTTTCAGTTAGAAACTACTCCCTTGCTCCTTCAGGGGCTTTGCATGACCCCTGCAGAACCCCCACCAGCACTCAGCCCTGCAGCTCTTCTCTCAGCTTTTGGGGGAGGCAGGAGCAGAGCATCCAGAGCAGCAAAGCTCACTCCAGCAACCCAGTCTATGCACAACTATGTCATGAGGCAAATGAACTTTAACTCCCAGGTGGAGGTTTGTCTGCTATATAAAACATTTTCAGAGTTTCAGTGAAAAAGTAGGCACTTTCTAAAGCCACTACTCTTAAAATGTGTTCATCGGTTTCTCTTATTAGCTCAGTTTTGATGGTGAGTAGCAGCTTTAGGTGGGTGTGAAGCTGCTTGAATGACCTGTGTGTGACTCCTGCAGCAGTCAAAGCACCAGACCCTACAGCCAGCCTGCAAAGGGAAAAAAATCAAACAGCTCTCAGGGTTTTGAGAGAGCTGATAAGATGAAGAGTTAAAAATGGTGAGTTCTGAGCTCAGAATTGTACTAAAGCTTTATTTAGATGAATTTCTGGGTGGGAAGAAGAGATGTGACAATAGTAAATTATGGATTTACTTCTATGTCAGCTCTTCTACAAGCAAAAGGGATAAAGAAACAGAAATGAGTTGGATACTTTTTTCTCTTACGATCAAGTACCCTTGATTTCAGGGCAGATACTGAAAGAACAAGGCCAAGGTTTTAAGAAAAAAGGAAACTTAAAGTTAAGCTTTGAATGCATGAACGAAAACATTCCTTCTAAAAGAACCGCTATCCAATCACCTAAAAACCAAGCAGTACTGCAAAGTATGCAATGCTTCTAACTGCTGCTAGCAGAGGAGGAACTCATCTTGACAGTCTGCCCGGAGCTGTAAAGCAAGCCAGATACCTCCTGGAAGTTACTGTTCCCAAAAGCCACTCTGAAGGTTCAGTAAAACACACTAATAGTGTTTCAGGTAGAGCTGTTCTAAAATACAGCCACTGGCCATGGTGTTTAATATGGCCTCTGTCAGCCAGAATTAGCTACATCCCCAGGATACTGCTCTTGTGGAGGGAAACATTTGTTGCGGTGCCTTACCACTCGCATGCGTCTCAAAATCCAGCAACCTTGTGGTCAATAGCAACCTGGGTACCTTAAATCCCACCCATCAGCCCCCTGGTTTTTCACATTCAGAAGATAAAGGTGATGTTGGGTCCTACAGTCTTATATACCTTCACCTCTGAGCCTTACAGGCATTCCTAAGTCTTCATCCATGTTTTATTGTGTGTTTTAACTGTGAGAACATTAATACTACACTTATTTCCTAAAAATGCACTAAAACATTTACAGCAGCTACAAAACATGTTCTCTCATTGGAATTTTTTTACAGTTTATTGTTAAATAAAGCTCATCTAAAATTTATTGGGGTATAATTCTTCAGCTGCATTTACTACATGTTTCATTCCCTTGGTTGGCATACCACATCTTGGCAAATAATGCGAGTAAAATATTAACACTGATTATTGATTATACTCTAACTGATCCTGTCACCTAAGCAAACATTCTGCATTTCGGCAGAGGAAGGGAAAACAGCATCTTCTGGGAAGCAAGAAAAACTTTCTCCCACGCTTACTTCAAACACTAGAGTTCTGCACACAAAACAGGAGACAGTACTCAAGTTTTTAATGTTTCTCTCTTCCCTAAGGAGATGGAGTCTTTTCGAATATATAAGCCCTATGAAAAATGTCAGGCTGGGTAATTTATTTTCAGTTAGAGTTTTTGTGTGTGTTTGAAATCGGTTTGCTGATTTAGCAACTGGTAGAGAGTTTGTCTCTCAAACAGTTCAGCACTCAACTCAGCAATCTGCACAGCAAGTGGCATCCACAAACGAAGAATAAAAACTTATCTTTTTCACCTCTTTGTATGCTGCAAGCTTAATGTTGACTATTCAAGTCTGACCAACCTGCACAGAATTCTCAGAAGCAAGATTCTTTCAAAAATCTCCCAGCTTTGCTTATCTGCAGTAACTGTCCCCATGCATGTCAGCCTTAAATCAGGCTAACCAGGAGCTTTAGGTCTAACACAAGCGTCAGATCCTGCTGTTAAAAGGAGAACCGATGCACCGAGATGGATTATTTCCTCCCTCCTTCCAGTGCAAGAGAGAGCACACTGCCCTCCAGGAACAATCACTTGGATCTCCACCACAGTCTACATGGGCACTTACCAGAATCAAGCAGCTTCAGATCTCCTGCTGAGTGACAAATAAACCAGTGCAAGAAAATACATGAGCAAAAAGTGAATACAAACATTAGGATCTTACTTCCCACTGTTACAGCAGATTCGTTCTTTCTAATAACCTAAATCTGCTAATACCATGGCAATTCCATCAGCAGAAAATTTAATCCTACATTTAACTAAATAAGAACTACACATAAAAGCCATTAGCCTTCTCCCTCTTTGCCACCATTCTGTCCATGTCCTCTATTGCTCCCTTTGATGGACGTTTGTGTCGATCTGTTTCCTGCCCCCGCCCAGGCATCTGGGCCCAGCCAACCATGCACTTCCAAAAGCTGCTCTTGTGGCCTTGCTAGTTCTTCAATTTCTTTTTGCATGAAAAGCTCCACTGACAGCTGCTCAGTGCTCCAGATGGAGGTTTGCAAATACAAAGTGGAACACAGAAATGCTCTGGGACTGGGGAAGGGGCAGGGAAGGGAATGTGTTGACTGAGGAAATACACTGGGCACTGAACCATTCCTTGCCACTCCCCCACTTCCTCCACCCGAGGCAGCCTGGATAATTAGCTGCTTGCTACACTAACATCTTCATATTAGCAGAAAGCCCAGAGAACCAGAATAAACAGCAGCAATGACAAAGTTGCAATATGAACAGTTTGCTTAAAAAAAAAAAAAAAAAAAGCTTTAGAAAGCCTTCAGAGAGTACTTCAGTGAGAGTTCAGCTGCCCCTTTGCCACAAGTCCCAGGTTTAAGATAGCAGAAATACAAGCCAGACCTGCACCAGTGCAGGAGGGACTGCAGCACACCAGGAGCCAGTCCAGTCCCCACCAGCGCTCCTCACCATTCACACAGTGAAGAAAATAGCTTGACTTGCTTCTCACCCACTTCCACACACTGCACACACCTTTCTTTTCATGCAGGTTAACCACACGCAGCACAGCCACGAAGCCCTAGCAGTGGCTACTAGTGTACCCACAGCTCCTCATGCCTCCTTCCAATTCCTTATGAGGCATACATAAAAACTTCTGAAGTGCATTTATTGGAGTAGATAAAATTAAACCCAATCTCAAGTAACAAAAAAAAAAAAAAAAAAAAACCACAAAAAAAAAAAAAAACACAAAAACAAACAAACAAACAAACAAACAAACAAACAAAAAAAAAAACCAACAACCAAAACCAGAAGGATGTAGGACTAGGTTTCAGCATCAGCCTCTGGAGCTGCTTTCCTTCTTCAAATAGTGAAGACTTAAATTCTTAAATTGAAGTCCACCAAAACTCAGGCTTTTATAAATGTAAGATCCTTAGGATAAAAAATCTCCTTTTATTATACTCTACAAGTCTTCAGCAGTGTGCTGTGATGAGCACTGGCAGTGGCAAAAAAGCGTGTGTGAATTACAGGAGTCTTGGAATGGAAGGAGTCTGTGTTTCAGCTCCTGCCGTCTGCACTTGCTGGGGTGTCCCAGGAGATACCTGCCACCACCACTGACCACCTGTGCACCTCCCCTCTCCCCAGCAAGAGAAAAGTAAACATCCCTATTCCATACAGCCCCATCACAACATGATTTGAATACAAAATGTCTCTTCCAAAGTGGTCAGCCTTGCATCCTCCCATCCCTATCAAGGCTGCAGGTGCAACAGTTTGGGAAAGCCAGGGGTGTTGAATGGGAGGGAAGATGACTGATCAGGAGAAAAAAAAAAATACAGAAACAAAGACAAAATGCAGGTTTCAGCATGCTCTTCTGCTGTCAATAAGGAGGTCTGATATGGGCGAGAGATTACAACCTCTTAAAGTCTCAGCTCTGGGTACTCAGGCACAACATGAGCCAAGCATGAAAGCACAACCACCATATATTTCTGAAGAGGACTCTAGTGTGGTAAGAGCTCGTCCAAGCTCAGATTAAATGCTCTAAGTCTTTCTGGGCCATGTTTCACAGGTGTATGCATGATCAAGCTCCATCCCACCATAACGCCATCTCAGAGCAGTCTGGCTTGCTAATAAATGCTAGTGAACAGAGAGGATCCCAAGATACAATATCCCAAGATCCAACAAAAGCTCAGTATGGTGTAAGCATTCATGGGATGAAAACTGAAATGATCACCATTTGGGGTCTGACACTCCACATTCCAGCTAGTGGATGCCGAATATTTAACAGACTGAAATCAAGTGCCCCTCTCAAATAGAGAGGTAGATAAGCCAAAATATTCAGAAAGGAAAAAGGACAAAACCAAATAAGTTCTCTTCTGGAATTAGACGATTTCATCTTTAACGGTTATGTTTGATTCCAAGAAGAGAAATGTTTTTGAAGCTTAACAATCTCACACAACTTTTTGAGCATTTACAAATGCCCAAAACATCGCCAAAGAACTGACAATTATTTGCCCAGTACTGCATGGAAAAGAACAAAGCTAACAATACAAAAGCCCCTTATTCAGGTCACACCTCTGTCATATGCCTTTTCTCCTCCAAGATACTGAACACAGTGCTGCCTAGAGATGAATATCACTTAAAATGTCATATTAATCAGGGTTTTATAAATCACCCAAATCCCATGGCAACATTCAGATGTCTTCTAGTGAATGTCCCTGAAAGGAAAAATGGTTTCAGGGTCATTCCAAGCACGTAACCAAAGAAAGAGCTAAGAGCAGAAACAAAGAAGAAAATAAGGAAACTAAGAAAGAAGCAAGAGAAAATAAAGAAAATAAGTTCCCTAATTTTAAAACATTTAAGATTGATAGTCTTTTTTAACAGATTCACAGTGTGCAAATGATCAAACTTGCAACAAATAGACACATTGCTCCTGAATAATAGGCAGTTGTGTTCAGTGGTGCAAACCAGGTATCTCAGTGTAGCAGTGACTTTAACACACCTGAAATACCTCCACATAACCCAAAATCAATCAATCAATCACAGACTTGCATAAGTGAAAGAGAATTCAAAAGATTTTCAAGCCTAATCCACAGAAAATGCAACTGTACCTTGTTTCATCAAAGTTTCATCTAATTCAGCACTGTCTCAAATAGTCTTTAATAGCAAATAGCTAGGGAACAAGTTTAGGACTAGACAAATATGTAACAATACATCACTGGAAGATACAACTTCCTAAACTCCAGCAGTGTGTGACTCAAAGACTTTCCTGACCAAAGAATACTTCCCATATTTCTTAACAATTTTTCACTTCATTCATTTGCCCAGTAATTCCCTTTAAGTTTACACATCATGAAAACAATGGAGCACAAGAAGAACAGTAAAAAAAATGTCTCTTCCTGCTCCAGTCCAATATGCTCCAGCCTTCTTCATTCCCTCCTCTTCTAGTGCAATGAGCCCTAGCCCAAGTAAACTTCCTTGCAGAGAAACTCTTTCACAACTTGGGTCACCATCCCTTCTCCTCGCTGTCACCATCACTTCTCCTATCTTTGCAGCTAAACCACATTTATTTTTTGAGTTATGACTTGGACCAGAACTGCACAAAACATTCCAGGAATGGATGGGAATACTTCAAGTTTTGCTTTTGTCTGCTTTCCTAACAATTCTGAGAATTCAGTTTAGTATTTCTGACCAGTGACATTTCCACAGAACCACTGTTATAAACCCAAGAGTTTATCCATGTGCCATGGCAGATCAGAACAGATGTAAAACTATGATTCTGCCTTCAGATGATGCACTTTGTTATATTTATCTTCGTGTAACTTAGTCTGACATTTTACTACTTCACCAGTTAATACAAGGACCTGCAACAATCCTTTTCTGCTGTTCTTTCCAAGAGCAGCCATACACATGCTGAGCAGCAGCATGGGCCATGGGGCTCCACAGGTGGCCACCTCCACAAATCCAGCACAGCTACCTCCTCTCTGCTTCCTGCTCTGCTGTTTGCTCAAGGCTGAGAGGAGAGCCAGCCACATGGGCGGTTTATTTTTGTTGAGAACCTTTTCAGGGACTTTATCAAATGCCATTTGTAAATGCAATTAAATGACATCAATTCAACCTGCCTTGCCCAGATGCTCACTGGTCCCTTCAAAGAGCTCCAACAGATATTTAGATTCATGATTCCTCTCTGCAAAAACTGTGCTGTCTCTTCCCCAGTATATCATATTTAATCATGTGCCCTTAATTTGGTTCTTCAAAACAGTTTCTACTCAATTGCCTGGCACAGACATTAGGCCTACAGGTAATGACAAATGCTTACCCCATGGATTATCACGGGTTTTGTGAAGTACAAGGTAGCAGGCACAAGAGCTATGATGACCTGTACTGTCCCCCCCAAGCCAGGCAGGCTTGTGAGAGCCAAAATAATTCCCAGATGTCTCAGTATCGCAAGATACAAAGTTAGAGATAATGACCACTTTCTACAGGCTACATCTTCTCTTGGTTTGACTAAAAAAAAATAATGTAGACGGAAAGATTTGATAAGCTTATTTCTCCAGAGAAATGACTGAAGGGGGCAGAAACATACAATTGACAGAGGAGCTTGCATTCAGCAAGCATCCTGACTGCGGGAAGAAAAGACAGAGTACAGCAGAAAGCATCACATAAGCAGCTACACTGTTCAAAGGAAGCGTTGATGTAAAGAAGGTTGACAGAGTCATCTGACCCCCAGCATTCCAAAAAGCACTGTTTTGTGGTGTTAAAAGACATTGTGTTCCAGGGCATGCAGAAGAGGAGGCACTTGTGATAAACCATCCTTTTAACAACACATTAAGATGTACTCCATTCGTTACCTAGTCATAAACTCATATGACATTCACTGAATCTCAGAAACACTGGAACCTGACCAACAATCGTTCAAATCCAATCAGTGCATCTATTTCAAAGTACAATGAACAATTCATCAGTTAATCTTTCTGGACTACATTTCCAAATTTAAGTATAAAAAATTTCAGTGTGATTATTATAACATACTTAGCAGTATATATACTGTTATATAGAAGAGGAATCAGAGTATATCTTGCTTTGGAAATTATGCATTGGAAAATTTATTTTTAGAATTCAAGGTCTGAGTCATTCTGCAACAGTCATGTCCATTTTGCCATAAAACAACCAAATCTGATGATGCTAGAGACCTGCCCATCCGGTATCCCCCCACTGACAGTGATCAACAGCAAGTGCCTAGACGAGACTATAAAACAAAGGCAAATACATGGAGATACTTCCTCTGAATATTCCTACAGGCTGCAATCATTTGCACTCTTATAACTTCCTAAGTTTATTAATTTATATCTGTATACTTGATGGGTTTCATCTTCTAAGAATGTGTCCAGATTTCAAATCCATGTACACTGTTTACTTCTGCAGTGCCCTTTTGTAGCCTGTGTGAAGCAGCAGGTCCTTGTGCCTGTCCCTATCCAACTGATCCTAGTTAACTCCTTAACCTTTAAGAGAAGAAGATAGATTGATTAGCTCTCCACACAATCTTTCCATGCCAGCCACTTCT
>NW_008621370.1:0-21279 GCF_000691845.1 Merops nubicus | reverse complement strand
TGGGCAAGTACCTCTTAATGTGACACCCTGCCACTTTTCATTTTGTCAGCTGATTTATAATCTTGTCTACCAATACTTAAATCTAACAAACAAACCCAAAACCACACAAAACAAACAAAAAATAACCCAAGCAAAAAAAAAAAACAAACCACACTTCTTGAGTTAATACAGACACAAAATAGTGATACAGCATTTTTATAACTGCTCATATCTGCCCCAACTATTTATTTCACTTTTTCTCTATCCACAGTTTTCATAGATTCTCTGGTATCCTTCTTTCCTCTTGATGCCTCAAAAAAATTAGTAGTTTTTATGCCTGCATCTTCATTGTATCTTCTTGTGCCAGCATGTTAATATTCTGATTCACCTTCTACATTTACATTAGCAGTTCCTTTATTTATGCCCCACCACCCCCTCCGGGTGCTTCCCAGCGTCTCTCCATCCCTGTGTCAGCGAATACCATGTACACTTCCTTCACATCACCTGCTTTCCTCCACAGCCAGCCTCCCACAGCCAGGCTGTTCTTACACCAAATCTTGTGCTTAGTCCCTTCTCTCACTTCACAGGTTTCAAATCCTTCTTATTCCTTCCCCCATCATACATTTCAAAGAATACTAACTCAGTGAAAGATGACAAGCTCTTCCACTCTCTTTTCCCTGTGAATACCTATCTTTATTTTTCTCACTGTAACCATTACTGATGTTTTCAACCTGCTGCCTCTATCCCCTCCAGGGGCTGCCATGATTCCCTCCCTCTTCTCTTGTCTCCTCTGCAACCCCTATCCTTTGATGTCTTCCCTTCCAAAAGAACACTTATTTTGTTTCAGCATGCTGCCTCTCTGGGACACATGCCTACTTTGTGTTTGAAAGAGCACCTGGCATGCTGTGGGCATAAACAGACAAGTAACTGCAGATCTGACATCGAGACTGCAGCAAGGTTGACACAGAGGAGCAACAGGGAGGCTGGCCTAGAAAGGGCTGGAGCAAGAGAGCTGGCACGTATAGTATCTTGAATGTCACCAGTGACCAAGACCACCACCCAAAGCCTTACCTTCTCACGCCATGCAGCCTTCCGGTGAGTTACAAGCTTATGCAGTTGGTCATGGAGGGTCATTAGATCTCTAGATAATCTGTCAATTTGCCCAGTCAGACTGTCAGCCCAGGGGCAGCCTGAGGTTGCCTCTGCCAGCTCGCTTTTCTCTATATGAGCATCCTGGGACTCGCACATATTTCCCTCTTCAGCCACATTATCTAACACAATCTCCTAAAGGAAAAATAATACAGGTTACTTTTCGGTAGGAGCTAAAATGGTCTGCTCCCCTCTCCCCCCATCTTTCTGGTAATTCATAACTAGAAATTCACTGCTGCCATCTCGGTATACAGTTGCTCCACAATTTCAGAGTTATTTTAAGAGATAACCTCCTCAGTTCACATATTTCCAAGTTAACAGAAAACTTATGTTGCTAACCTAGCTTATTTTAGAAAGCACTGCATACTGTGAGCTACCCTGCACTGCGCTAGAGCATAATGAAACACTCATGGGACAGAGATCATCAGTACTGCAGAAACTCTAGATACATCCCCCCTTTCCCTCAGCCTCTGGAGCTGGATGCACTTTTTTTTGTAATGAAGTGAAAACCAGTAAGGTGATGCATGCTTACACTGTCCAGCAGAGTCCCATCTGCCATGTGGCACAGTCAGTTGTGACACCCACGGGGTCACTTGTGCCCATGTAAAACCCCACAAGTTAAGGAACCCCAAGAGCTCCCTGCTTCAGCCTGGTCAGAAGTTCTTGTCACCTCTGCTTGACCATGACCACCTAAGCTGGTTCTATAATTAATTTTTCAACTGCCTTTGGAGATAGTAACCATTGTTTGAAATACTCAAAAAAAACCCACCAGATAACTTGACAGTCCTTGAAATGCAGGTACATACAAACTGTGTACAATTACATACACAAATTATATAGAAACACACATCTTTCAAGCCAGGGTAGCATAGCATAACTAAGGGACCTAAGCCTCCTCCCTCAAAGAATATTAAATATTTATTTCCATAGTGTTATTAAGAAGACATTAAATAGGAGCGGTCATAATCTCTTTTAAGGGCATAATTTGCATTCAAAATTATCTTCAGAAATTGAAAAAGCAATTTGAAAACAGTGAGAGGAAATTCAGCAGTTGAGCAGCATGGTCTACAGACGGGCAAAAAACCTCTAATACGTAATTACTGGCTCAGCAGCAACACTACTGGAAGAGATGTCATAAAGCCAGAAGTCACCAATGTCATACTGTTAAAGTCAAGTACCACTTTAGGAACTATAAATGCAAGTCTCTGTGATAGAAGAGCGTTGACTGTAACACTGACATGCAGGTGAGGCTCCTGAAGTTAAACACAGACAAATGGGAGGGAAAGTCCCATATGAGAGTAGCAACAACCATCAGAAGTTTAAATGAATGGCCTACAAGGAGACATTCAGAGAACCAATTTTGTTTAGCCTAGAAACAGGGACTGGGAAGGCAGTGACATGCTAACAGCCTTCACTTATATAAAAGATTGCTATAAAGAGGATAGGACTGTTAGCATTCTCCCCCCTTCTCTGTGAGTAGGTTAAAAACTCTGGCTGAATCCACTGCAAGAGATTTTTTGGTTCACACAAGAAAAAGCTTTGGAAGATAACTAAGAATGGCAAAAGAACCCCACAAAACCTCCTTTCTCAGTGAGCACTGGCACAAAGCAGCACTGAGGCCAGGAGCTCATGCTATCAAAAGGCCCAGCTCATGACAACACAGACAGGATCTGGGCCTTGACAGGATAACAAACCGTACAGAAATAAAACAAAACTTTTTTGCTATGTCATGTTTTGGGTTTTTTTTGTGGGTGTGGTTTTTTTGTTGGCTTTTTTTTTTTTTTTTTCTTTCCTCAAACGGAATTCATTAAATGACAGCTTTTTAAAAGTAACATTACTGCAGTCCTGTTGTTGTGGTTGTGCCATCCTCCTGCCCACAAGCCTCCTTAGGAAGATCTGGCAGTAGCTATGCAAGGATCATTCCATCCATCACATCAGCAAATGCAAAATATGGGTAAGTAGAAAGAGAAAACTACTGTATCCTCAAAGTGTATCTCATTCCCATACATCCTACAGCATCCAGGAACAACCACCACGATCAGCAAAACAAAAGAAAGGCAAATTTAGCATCCAGCCTACAGAACAATTTAAAAAGACACTCTGGTCATGTTTTCTTGCAAGTTATATACTCAGGACCTAACTCCAGGAAGCACAATAACAACACTCTCCAAACTGTTCAACATGTCAGAGGCAAATGTTTCGGTGGATACACTGAAATGCCATAATACTTGCAGTTCTATTTTCCCTACCTGGAGCCAGGCTTATGCTAGTGTTGATGCTTTCCAAATAACCATAAGATGGTTATTAACATTCGGCTTCACTGATTCTCAGAATTTTGTGAACTCATATGGCTAATGTGGTGCTCTAAAAATTATTTTCAGCAACTGTGAATGGGCAAAAGTTGCAGAGAAGTGAGATAGATGGTATCGTTTACACTCACTTGAGAAATCCTAAGATGCACAGAGAAAGACTTATTGATTTTCTTATGATCATCCAACACAGCTGAAGGGGAAATCGGCAGTTTCAATACACTATTTGGCTAGGAAAAATGATGTTGTTTTCAGTATCCGCTGCTTGCAAATTTAGTTGTTCTCAAGTCTGCAATAAAGCTTAGAGGCCTTCTTCTGAAAAGCTATTTAATTTTAAGAAAATGTATGATTGCTATGTTTAAAAAACGTTCAGATCAGTCATTTTCATTTGTGTTAACTGTATGAAATTCTGCCGCTCTGCCCTGCAATTCCTCAGCTTAGCTACGCCAGTCTTACTGAAGAAAGGGATGAAGGAGAACTAAGGAAACATTTCCTTCCTTTACAAAAGGCTTTTTTCCTGTTGAACTGTTGGTTTGCAACATTTATGTTTGTAGGTAGGACCTTTGGATGTGGTCAGCTATGTTAGAGACAAGAAAGCTACACCCTTCAAAATCAGTTTGATTCATTACCATCCACTGCCAATAAACCGGTTCCAGTTGCTTCCACTGCAGAAAGGCTTCTAGTTGCATCGTTTCAGACTCCAGAAGCTGTAACAGCTACAGGAGAGGAGACAAAGGAAGAAAAAAAATAATCAGGTAACACTGATTACTTGTGAACTAATTTAAATGTGTGTTTGGTCTGAAGTACAAAAACAGTGTTAGGGGTACACAGGACACCACCAGGTTACTTTACAAGAACCTTGAAAACCAGCTGCAGAAATGTGATGTAAAATGCTTCCCAGCATCACTGATTTATTCCTCACCCCAAATGTACAAACATCACCAACTTTTATGTACATAACTGTGTTTCCATATCATTTTGAGGGATTGAAAAGACACAATTCTGATACTTTGAGTGGATGCATGACAATCTTCAGATCTACGCTTTTTAATTGCCAAAATAAGCTATGTTTCTCAAAGAGTATTTTTTTCACATTTATCAAGGCTGTAAGGTCCTAACACCACCTTCTCTTCCATTCTCTCAGCTAAAACTTACACAGTTGGTTTTTGACCAAATCTCCTCATATTCAATAGTAATGACCCCAAATGCAATACACAGGGACCTCCACTACTCCAACATATCTCCTTCCCATGCTGCTCCCACACCTGCAGAAAACTCAGAACTCCAGTATCTCCAGTGCTTTCTGCGGCTTCCCCCAAAACCTTTTATCTCAAACTGAGATGATCTCTGATGCTCCAAATAGCATTGAAGAACATCCTGTAAAAATGTTATGTATTTTAAAAGTTGCCTGATCTGCTTCATGAGGAATCCCTCCCTTCAACACTTGAAGGAGAGAGGTTATGTTCTAGGTACACAAATTGTAAATTTTTCATAAATACATATGTAATACATGTACACACACGTGTATGGAGAGAGAGACATTCCAAGACTAAGTACTTATACATCAGTGAAACAAAAGTTTGTGGAAAGAAGGATACATGAACAAATTAGGTATAAATCAGAGCTTACCAGCTTTAACAATTTCAGTACTGGCCATATTTTTGAAATGAACAATTTTAACACCAATCTGACGCCAAGATTTTAAGATGACACACAAATAGTATATGGTCTCTAAGAGAATGATAAGGATCAGATTGGTACCAATTAAACTGACCTTATACAGACAACTATCTTCTGCTAGCTTTGTTTAGTTACTTCCTACATAACATACAATTTAAGTAACTGCAGAGCATGAGTTGACTTTGCATTTTTATTCTGCAGCTATAACTTCAAGAGAAAGGAATCAAGGAAAAGAATGCACTTTACAAGAGTAACTGCTGGAAATTATGAACAGTTTGCTCTAAAACACTGCTGGATCCAAAATACAATTATTACACATTTGTTGGCACAACTGACACTTGGCATTACACTTAATGACTCCACTAGTTTCAAGCTCAGCTGGTATATGAAAGGTGGAGGAACGAGCTTCTGTCTCCCTTTTTCTTCTCTTCTTTTCTTCACAGGTGTATGTATAACACAAATGGCTTACATTATGAGATCTGATGCCAGCAATAAAACCCATCCAATATTCAGGCAACAGCTGAGTTACTTGGTTTTAAAGTAGTGTGGTCATGAGCTGTGTGTGATTGCAGTATGAACATGTCTTGTGACAAAGAGGGCTGCATGGGGAGCTTTTCATTTTAAGCCTTAAAAAAAAAAAATCTTTGTAAAAACATAGTCATCATCTTTAGTTTTAGTCTCACTAGAAGAGTTCCTGAATGTTAAAAAACCCATATGCCGCTTGCTTTCACAGCACAACTGAAACGATATGGTTCTGAAACTTCACTAAACCTGTAAACAATCTGTTGGAGTTAACTGACCTTCACAACAATCAAAGCCTTCTGAGCAGCCTCCTAATCTCAAGCCTTCCAGGATTTTTTGTATTTTGGGGTTTTTTTGCTGTCTTTTTTTTTTTTTTAAACTGCTTCATTAGTTATCCAAAACTTGAAGAGCTCATTTGAAAGCATTCATCTGACTCAGCTACTTAGGGCAACCTCACCTTTCACTAAGGTATTAACCACCTTCAGAAATATCAGGCCAGCAGCTGTGTACTAGATTGTTTCAGCCATAATTCAGTCCTGGGATGACTACTCTGCTTATCCTAGGAGGACAGTCTTCAAGCTAGCTGGAATGCACTGTGAGAGCACTGGGCAGCCTGCAATAGCCAACATTTGTGTTTCTGCCTGAGGGACTGAACGCAGTTCCTGGACGTCAGTATCCTCTGCCAACCTTTAGATGGGCCTTGCAAGGATCTGATGTTATTGCAGCAGGGAAAATAAAGCATAGCACAATAACAACAAATGTACTACAAATATCCTTGAGTTACCTTGGCAAAAAAACATTGAAAAAATAAAAGCAGGGACAGGACAATGGACTCACGCCATGAATTTGGTCACAAGGACTGTTTCTATATGATCCAGGGGTGACAGGCTTTCACTCAGACATAGCTCCACTTAGGAAATGGACAGCTATCTGTATCAGCCAGCTTCTTTCCCCAGCCTCATCCTTTACTAAGGCTTCTCATGAGCATTTATTGCTTTTTAACTAATCTACACCTTTTGTGACTTTAAGTTCAATGGCATACATTTTCTTAGGTCACTCATCAGTCACACCACAGCTGGTATTTCAGCTCTTACTTGCAATTGCAGAAAC
This sequence comes from Merops nubicus, assembly GCF_000691845.1. Lineage (NCBI taxonomy): Eukaryota > Metazoa > Chordata > Aves > Coraciiformes > Meropidae > Merops > Merops nubicus. The sequence goes on along the minus strand of NW_008621370.1, from coordinate 14,530 downwards.
CAAAGCCCAAATTGTGCCTCTGCATTTTCCCCAAATACAGTACCTTTTCTTATTCACTTAGTACCAACAACAGTTCACAGAGATGCTTTTATGTGTGATAAGCAGTTCCACTTCTGCTGCTACATAAACCTCTCAGAATGTAAGACAAATTCACAGGCCAACTAAAGCTGCTTATTTTCAGTGACCTAAGGACCCAGAAGTTGTCATGCCTTCTAATGAAATTTAAAGACTGTCTGCAGAAGAGCATTAATTTTGTCTCATGAACAAAGTCAAGCAGCAAGTCAAAAGCGTGCCTTACATGGATATCCAAATGATGCTTAAGGATAATGCATGAAAATTGTCTTTCCCTCCATACAAATATAAGACAACAAAATCCATTTCCTTCATTCTTCTGAAGGAAGTTACTGCTCTAAGATACACTGAGAGGAAAAGTAATGACAAATTCGAATTGCTAATCTCCATGGAGAAGTAATTCCATAATGAATGCTGAGAGCAAACACTTTGCAGTAACAACTTCTCTAAACCATTGTAAAGAAACCATCAGGGGTGCAAATGACTTGCAAGCAACAGCTTTGCAATGGAGGCTAAACTGTGCTTAATTGAGCAGCCTCAGTGCAGGCTGCCAGAAAACCTCAGAGTGAGGCAGAAGAATGTGAACTCTGTGAAGAACATGCCTCACTTCCTCTTGACATATGTCTGTGATCTCCAAAGCCAAACATCCAGCATCCAACGCAGCTCATGGACCTCAGGAAACTTTGGGAACTTCAGCTACCAAAGTCCTAGGTGACAACGTCTTCTAGGTGACAACGTCTTCTAGGTGGTTTTGGATACTGAACAAGAGGCCAAAGCTGAGCTCGCTTTGGTAGCCTAAAGTCTAACTCACATCAGAATCATTATTTAAACATACTTGTAATTACTTTTTCTGTTGAGATATTAATCTTTTTCATATTATTTACTAGCATATTACTAAATTCATTGATGCTTGTAGACTGTTACAGGAATCAATATTTAATAATTTGCAGCATTATGCATCCTTTTTGTAGGCTGAGCTCCAGAGAGCTCCCTGCAACAAGTACTTTAATGCCACAGATCATAATTCAACTGTCACATCTCTGGCAAAAATATTTTTAATCAAAAATTCCTCTGCCTAAATATTCAGAAAAATCATTCCATTGTTAGATAGACAAAAACCAGCCTTTCAGCAATAAATTATGTCTCTTAGCTGAGAGACAAAATACTGCTGATTCATCACTGATTCACATGTGACTGTAGACAGAAAATTTGCATTGGACTCCAGATCACTGCAAACACCACTTCAAATGCCAACGTCTCTGAAGAGTGAGTCAAGGCTCGAGACATTGTTGGCTTAGTATGAAACCTATATGGTTGGCTAGTATGAAAGTATCAAGAGGCTATTTTCATACTTTTATTTATTTAATAGGAAATGGCTTTATTCATCCTCTGAATATGTAACAACTGCAGGAGAAGGTAAGTGGAGAAGTTCCTTCAAAAAAATGCAAAGGGTAAACACTCATGAAAAAGTTAAACAATTTACATTGCCAGAAGTAAAACATAACTGGGATTAACGCTTTAGTGACCTAACCAAGCATCAGATGAAATAAATTACAAACTCCCTTACCAAAAAAAACAAGCAAATCTTGACAAATAAGAGTCTCTCAGCAGGCAGGCTGTTAGGTGGATGAAATTTGGTTTAAAATGGTACATACTGCCCAAATTCAACTTTAGCAGGGCTAGGTTTTGAGAGCTCTTTGCCAAAAAAAACCCAAAAAAATCCAAAACAAACCACCACAAAACCCAAAGATGAACAAACAAATAAAAAGTAAACCAACCAAAAAACAAGAGAAAAATCTTGCTATTGTAAACATCTCAGGCTAGGCCAAAACCCCAGCACTGTAGGTGGACACACTCAGTGCTCTAAGATTCAGTTCCACAGTGTGATTTCTCTAGAAGTAAAGCTGGTTTAAGTCATTCCCATATATCCCTTGAAGGCTGAAACAAAAATAAATAGGTCTGAAAACTAGAAAGTCACACTGGAGTACTGTGAAGTACAAGCAGCTGAAGAGCAAAAATCAACAGACCAATATGCAGCCTCAAGCCACAAGGCAAATAAAGATCTACTCGGGTCATTTCTCTGCCTGTGAAATATCACTGAGGGTTGAGACAGAACAGGAGAAACACCACAGCCCTCAAAATCAAAATGCAGATGGAACAGAAAGTCTCCTACATGACTGAAGTAGATGAAAGTTTCTCCTCCTATCAGCAGCTACAGACTCCATAGGGGCCCTTGACCAAAAAATTAGCAGGGATGGGAAAGGCCCTTTTCGGCTCCAGCAGCAGATATTTCTGTGTCTACTGAGCATAATTTTTTTTTATTTTTAATGCTTTGGGGTTGTTTGGTTTGCCTTTTTTTTTTTTTTAATGTGGTATAAGACAAAACAGGACTTTATCTCTGCAGAACACACAAAACGCAGCAGCTTTGGGTGGAGAAGTGTAATTCCAGGTGCTTGGATGTCTGCAAAACTTCCAACACCTAAACCAAAATAGGCAACTTTTCCACTCACCAATACCACTTTTATATCACCATAGCTCAAACTTCAGTTGAGTGATCCTAGAGAGCAGGGAATCAAACCACTAGGTAAAACTTAAGTGACAAAGATTATCATTATAAAACATAATTGCTATTTGTGGAGGGATTTAGAAAACAGCTGTTTAAAATGAAACCGAAAGAAAATGTAATTTAAAGCAAACAAAATGAGGCATTTGGCACATAAAAGTTGTACTAGAGCTTTAATATTGATAGGGAATGGACTGCAATTTACTAACAACGATATTCATTTGCAGAGGAACAGGTCAATGCAGTTTTCCTGTAGAAATGACATGTATTAAAACAGGGGAAAAAAGATGAGGAAAAAGAAGACTAAAGTGTGAGTTTTATACCTTAACGGCCAAGATCAAGATGTATGAGAATGGAAGAGGTGCACATTTATTCCCCAAAGGTACCACTGATTTTGGCTGCCTAACTTGGCACAGCTGAAGAGCCAAATTTTCAGGCAGTACTAAATACCTTTAACTGAATATATGCTTAGTTAAAACACATCCAGCAGGTACCAAAAAATCACAATTAACTTCAGAGAGATATCAGCCAGAAGATTTCAAAGGAAAACACCAAATTGTATAGCAGTGCTGCCTGACAGCTGTTCATATTGTACTGCCAACCAGAACCCCCATTTAGCTGATGTCAAAAAAAGACCATTAATTCATCTGCTTTTATTCATACTGTTTCTGTACACAGAACAAAGCATTAGCATACTCAGTTCTTTCTTCCCCACCCCCATACTTGCCTGTTTTCCTGTATTTTTATCAGACCATAAATAGCACATAAAAATCAACAGAAAGAAGCAATTTCTATTTTGCTTCCTGAACACCTCTGAATTCAGAACTGATGTCACACTTTTGAACAGAGTTTCTGTATGTTTCCACATTGGAAGTTACTACACCATGAGGAAGTGCTAGTCACAGGAGGAGCATTTCCTTCTTTTGTATATGCATTGTGACTGCTAACTTCAGCAGAGGAACTAAACCTTTAGGTTTTACTCCCCCCTCTTTATTATCTCATCCATCCTCACCACCAGCTTATTACATCCACCTACTGTGGCCTTCCTTGACAGCCTTACCCTGCATTTGGCAGTGAACAAAGAAATTTTCCTTAGAGAAAGCCAAAGAAATGCTTTTTTTTAAAAAAAAAAAAATAAATAAAAAATCAGCCTGTATTGCAAACACCTACTAAGCCAGGTGGTTGTCTTTTTTTTTTTCCTTTCCTTGAGGTTTAGTAGTTTCACTTCAAAATAAAGGCCTATGTAGCACAAGTTCTGCACAAGTGATGTCTTAAACTCGAGTGTTTTCCAATATGGATTCATCTATTCTCAACTGAACACACCACAGGCGGCCAGTCCCAAAGGCTATGCAAGGCTCCCAGGCCTCCTTTTCCCTTCCTCTCTGCTCCCTGCAAGGACAGAAGCTTGGAGGTACAAGAGAAGTGCCTTCCTAGTGCAGACCTTCCCACAGGTGCCTGACAGCTCCCTGGCATCTTCAGAGCCTACTGGTCAGTAAGAGCCAGGTGGTCCTTAACCCCAGGGCTGGATGAACATGGCATCCAATGTTTCCCCAGTTCTGCTTCAAGGCATGACAGCTCCTCAGGGACAGAGCTGCATGCACTCACCTGCACTCCCAGGGCACCATCAGATGTTCATCTTGACTAGGACTGGCTTGTACACTATCCACAGCAACTGCAACTCAACCTCCAAGCACTAACAAAAGTGTTAAATAAAATTTACCACTCACCCAACAACAGAAAAAGAAACATAAAGAAGGCTTCCACCACATCAGACTGAACAGCACAGAGAATTATCATAGATGTTCATGTTAGTTTAACAATTAATTTTAAAGGTTATTTGATATGTGGATTAGTCTAAGCTTGCCAACTTGATACAAATACAGTTTCTCCCAGCCTAGCTATTCTTTGACAAGTCATCACAGCCTATTGTGTGTGCAGGTATTTTCACACACTTTAAAATACACATTATTGGCTAGAGAAACTACTAATTTAAAGTCTGCTATGGTCTTCTTTATGTCAGTTAATTTCTCTTGCTAGTCTCTCAACATAGCCCTTTAAATTAAGTGACAAACGTATTTAAAAAGAACCACAAATCTGAAATAATTTGCAAAGCAGGAGTAATAGCTGGTTTTATAACTGTTTCCTTGGCTATTTAAAGAGACAAAAACACCTGTCAGTAGATAAAAAAACCAAAACTACATGCCACCAACCTAACATTATGGGCCAATTGCATAGCAAGTTTAATTTTACAAGGCTATAAAAAAGCTCTACCAGTCTCCTCCTAATCTGAGCTTCATTCTCACCTCTCAAAAACAGAGTTCAGTTCAGCCTTCCAGCAATAGTTCAGTTGTGACCCAAGCCACTGAAATATATAAATTGAACTGTAGTTTGCATCTTGAACTAGCATGAGGTTGAAGAATGCAGCAGTCCTGTTCTGCTTAGGTTAAGTATCTTTTTCATGCAGTGGTGGGTGCAGGGCAACAGAGGTACCAGCGAGGGATCACAAGATCATCACAAGATCATCACAGCTCTGAGGAACTTCAAGATCAGCCTTCATCAATAGCTGGATTTTGGCATAAGAGAAGAGTGACAAGCCTGAAATACCTTTTCTGTTAGAACCTGCTAATTGATTTCTCTTTTGGATGAAAATAACAGTAAGGACTCCACAAGCAAAGATGCTCTGCACTCTCTAGTGGTTACTGTTAGTTTCAAGGCACGATCCAAGATGGGTTATGAGTTTTAAAGCTCCTCAATGTAACATTTTTTTTTCCCTGAGGTTGATTTTTTTCCTTTAGGGCTCAATATCCCAGTTAAAATCCACTAGGCTGGACCAATGAGAACCTTTCAGATCCCACCACCCAAGAATGGAAGCAGCTAAGCCGTTCCCACTCTGAAGTCTCCTAACAAGGAAAGTTAAGAAGCAGCAAGACCAGAGTGTTTTGATCTGAACATGGAGACAAGACACACCTCTCACACCATGTCTCCACACATCAGCCTCATCTTACAGACACCAGATATGATGCTGATACAAGCTTTTCCACAGCACTGTGTGGGACCACAGAGACTGCCTGACCTTCCTGTGCTGGCCCAAAGCATCACCTGAGCTGGGGCAGCTTGCTCCCACCACTGGGCTTGTTAGCACTTCCACCAAAATGATGTTATCCAATGCCAGCTGATGACAAAGCACCTCAGCCTTATCTCTCCAGCTTATTAATTCCAGCTGCATTGTCTCAGGTGGAATTATATTATGGCGTGTCATTGCCACTGCCACAGTATTCAAACTATGTTAAGTACAGCATAAAACAAGCAAATGCAGAAAAGCAGCAGTGAAGCTCAGTATCTGTTGGTGGCAATCACAACCAAGTGTTATCAGCCAAGCCGTATAGTGCAGTCCTTACTCCAGTGCAGTGCGTATCTACTGCGTTTCAGAGATACCTTCCTTTGTCACAGTGCAGGACACTAAGGTATTGCTGCTACATAGAGTCCAACAATTTATGAAGCCTGTGATGAACCACTGCATCATTTTTCAAGGACCAAGAACTCTACATGCTTGGTCAATAAAATGTACTAAGTAATAACTCATCCCCCAAAAATGGTGATGACAAGTCCAGAACTGCAGCTCTATTAGCTTCCCTTTTTTTTTTTTTTATAGGAATAAGTTTAGCTGAAGGCAATATTAGTGACAAATTACAGCCTGGGGAAATTTTCAGATCAAGGTAATAATGCCACAAGGTAGAATGATTTGCTTTAGTGTTGCTATATAATGCTGCCAGTTCTTCCAATGGGACACTAATTGCAGCCAGAGGCCATCTTGCTTAAAAAATGCCTAAAGAATTATTTTAGCACTAAAACTGTCTGGAGTAATAAAAAAAAAAAAAATAAAGAACCCTTCCAAAGAAGGAGAACGGGGAAAGTGAAATTGGGTATAGAGTTTAACAACGACATGATTCATGGTTGGGTGACCAGCCAGTGCTCGTCAGCTGAAGAAGCTGGTCTCTTGCTAACACCATCAGCTGCTGAGCAGAACCATGGAAGTCTGAAAATACCTCTGGAGTCTCCAATCCAATCTCCTGCTGAAAGCAAGGTACTCAGATTCCAGCAAGTCTTGAGCATCAACAGAGTTGTCATCCCTTCCCCAGCACCTGGTTCCAGAGTTTGACCACCCATTTGGCAATTTTTTCCCCCTGTATCTGCCCAGAATGCCTCATGTTCCCATTTGTGCCTGTTGCTCCTTTTCCTATCCCACTGTACCTCTGAGAAGAGCCTGGTCCACGCCTCAGCCCTGACCATCTCAGTGGTCTTAACTGGACTTGCTCCTGTATGCTGCTGTCCTCATGCCAGGGACCCCATATCAGACACCCTGAACTCAGTCTCACAAGTGCTGTGCAGAGGGACAGGATCCCTCCTCCCCTCTTTGCCCATGCTCTTGCCAACACAGCCAGGGATGCAGTCAGCCTTTGCTGCCTGGGCAACCTGGCCTTCCAGGTATGGAGTATGGTGCAGGGGTTTTTTTGTTTTGATGGGGTGTTTGTTTGTTTGTTTATTATTATTTTTGTTGTTGGTTTGGTTTTTTTCTTGTTTCGTTTTGCTTATTTTTTGAAAGCTGTTTATTTAGCACTCAGCTCCCAGCCTATTCCAGAGCAAGGGGTTATTCCATCCCAGATGCAGGCCTTTGCACTAGCCTTTACTGAGCCTCCCAAGGCTCCTCTTAGCTCATTTCTCCAGCCCATCTCAGACCTCCTGAACAGCCAACGCTGCCCTCCAGCGTGCTCATTGCTATGCCCAATTTTATACTGTCTGCACGCTTGCTGGTGACATGCTCCACACCATCATTTTCACTCAAGCCATGAACAAGATGTTAAACAATGCTTGCCCAAAAGCTGGTCCCAGAGGGACACCACTAACAGCCAGACACCAGGTTCAGTTCAGTGGCCCAAACAATTTTCCACTCATGCAACCACTCACTTATCCAGCCTATCTCAAACCAACTTGGCTATAAAGATATACAGTTTTTCCTTTAGTGATACAAAAACACAGGCACATTCTCTGTCCCTGTCTGCCTTTCTCAAAGCTCTTTAATTATATGTCTCTGCCTCCTCCTGGGTTGGGATGCTGCACACTGCTTTGAAAAGGAAAGACCAATGAGATCTGAAGAGAGTGCGGAGGTGGAAAGTCCTTGTCCCAGAGGATGTGGAACCCAACCAGTTGGTAACTGCTGGCATCAGAGGAGCAGAAAATCATCTCAGACTACAGACAGTTGCAGAGAAGGAGAAACAAAGGAGATTGTTTTGATGATACTTTGATATTTAAAGCAACTTAGCTCCTGAAGAGGCTTGCTTCTTTCTTTCTACAGCATGAGGAAGAGTCACTCCTCATGCTTCTAGCCTTTTCAACCTCCCTAAATTAAGTCTCCCATTCATCCCTTCTCCTGTCATCAACCCCAAACTTACACCCTGACCTCCAGCCACTTCTTGGCTCTGGATCATCCTCATCCATCTTCCAGACAAGATGTGGAAGCCAAGCTCCACTGCTTCCAGCGGGGTTAAAGTCACCAACAGCAGCACAACAGGAACAACCAGGGAAGTCAGGAGAGGAATTCCTCACCCAAGACAACAGGTTCCCTGTCTGCTCTAACAGGACACCATAAAAAGCATCCAAAGGCAAGTCATTTATATTTAACTTCTTTTCAAAGTCATCCCTTCTAAAATTGACTTGAATCTGCCTTAGAAATAGCAGTATATCTTATCTTGCACTATCTGAGGGCTCTTGCTTCTACAGTACACAGCTGTCCAGAGCCTTTCACTTTTGCTAAGAAAGAATCAGGAACTCAGCTACAAGCAGACACTGTCTAAAAGCATCCTGGAAGCCACTTGACCTCTAATTCCTTCTGATTTTACACGAATGACAAGGGTTGCATCTGCTCCTCCTTGTTTTTGCAAATGAGTACCTGATCTACCGTTTCCAGCAGGTTTTAATAGCTACTATAGCAAACCATGTTTTATGTGATAAATGTCAGCATATGAACTGAAAATCAATTGCCTACAGTATTTTGGAAGGAAGATGACATGGCAGCCTACCTCCTCCTCCTGCAGAATGAATCATTAAAAAAAAAAGGCAGGAATAAAATTCTTTGTTCCTGCCACACAGCACGGGGTGGGCAGCACGAGCTGTCACTGACAGTTTCTTTGCTTTCTTAGTGCATATTCTTTCCTTGCGATGAAATGTGAGCAGGAAAAATGATATCTAAATCACTGAGAGGTTTTTTATTTCATTTTTGAAATTGTTTTCTCAGGAGCCACTCTCCTACTCTACAGGAAATACATAAAAAACACCAATTCACCCTGTTTGTAAGATGGAAAGGTTCCCACGTACACAGAAGAAACAAAATACAGCAGCTTTTCCCAGTTTCAATAACCTTCAATGTACCAAGCTTGAAAGCAACAGAGCCTTCTCCCAGCAAACCAACAGTAAGTAGCAAGCATTCTGGATTTTAAAGGTGACCTAGGCAGTCTCATGAAGAGGACCAAAATGCTTTAATGTATTGTGCTAAACAGCCTCACACAGCAGGAAAATGTGGGTCTCCCAGTGCAGCTCATCCTCCCTGCAGGCTCTGAAACTCTACCCATCCCCATGTAGCAGATTTCGCTGTGCACAGCACCGCAGCCGGCTCTCTGCACCTGACATTACACTGCTAAAAGACCAAACCAGAGATATTTAGAGAGAAAAAAATAAATCTTTCAACCAACATAACCCATGCGGGTTTAAAGCCAGTTCCTGCTCCATCATCTCACTGATATCAGGGCACCAAGGAGAAAGCAGTAGCCTAGAACAGGGCAGGACTCTCCAACAGGCTCAGCCACCTCAGAGCAGGCAAGTAACACGGACGTGCTCCTGACCCTGCTCAGCACACAGCAGCACAGAGGCTGTATTTCTCTTTCATATTTGAACAACCACCATAAAAAAAATGCAGTGCTCTGGATCATTCAGCTTCCTCGAGCTTTCTTGGGTGAGCCTCCAGGCCTCCTTCCTTTAGGTGCTGGAGACACATGTATAATTCCATGTTAGTAGATCTGCTCTGCAATATTAATGTCAGTTCCCATGTTAGTTCTCAACAATCTGACTACCCTGCATGTAAAACATCTGAAGGAACTGGCTGGACCAACATCACAAAACACTAAGTAATTTAACAGGGGAGAGAAAAGCATTGGCTTTGATGGGCAGTGTTGTTCAGAGCACATCGCAGTGAGTATGTTTTACACTTTTAATGCACAATCCAGCAAGATAATTGCTAAGGTAGGAAACTGAGGCATTCAAAGTTAAAAATACTAGAATTCAAGCTGCCTAGACAACACTAACTTGAACATCCTATGTGGATGAGGTTAGAATTACATGCCCAAAATATTCTCCTTCATCATCTTTCACCAAGGGCACAGAATGGTTGATACTCACTCCACAAGCTACTCCTTTTCAATTGTGTATTATTCTGTCTAGTCTCCAGCCAGAAGCCATGGACTTATTTGCCATACATCTTTCAAATCCCATTCTGACAACTGAATTTTTATCTTCCACATAAACAAGTTATCTTTCCTAATGATCCATGTGAGATGAGATGATAGCATTATTGTTGGTTTACAAATGGGAAATGAAAGCAACGAGATGAAAGTAAAATGCTTTCATTTCTTTTGGGTGCCTTAACTGAGACCTCCAAGGCCCGGTTTTCAGAGAATTTTAAAAATACTATAAACCACTTCATGGATATATCCACCCAGCATAACTCAACAGCCTGGCAGGGATCCGTTAGGTAGTTTTCACTGAGTTAGTTCCCGAGCCAACAGAGCCATGGCATGGTGCCTTGGCTGGTCAGCAATGCTAGGAGAAACCAGGCAGCTGGCCCACGCTGCATTAACACACACCACTCTACTGACTGTAGGATCCGGACCAAAACTTCTGCCCATGACCTACTAGACCATCTGGGGTTGAATGTGATGTTACCAGGAGATGCTGCCTGCACTGCTGAAATTCTTGAGAGGCTCCAAACAAAGGGCCCACCAAGGTCCGTAGCAGCTAGGAACACTCAGCATTTCCAGAAATCAGATCTCTGAGCATCAAATTTGGCACACAAATGTGAATATCTCATCAGCAGCCCACCTTGGAAATTCTAGTTTTGGGAACTTGAGAACTCAAAGGCACAAAAGCATTGCAGCTCTCCAGGACAAAGCTCTACTGCTCTAACGCCTTGCAGCTACTAAGGCTTCTTTTCTCCACCAGTGATTCTCCCACTCTGACTACTTCACCTTCATCAACCACTTTTTTCACCACAGCTCTGACTCAGAAACAAGGCATTCTGCTCTCTGAATGATACAATGGTTCTGGGATAAAATATACTAATAAACATATTACACTGCAACATCATACTCCAATCTAGACTATTGATATCTTTGGCATTTTTAGAAAGATGCTTTTGAAAATGCCTCCTGCAGCAGAGACACCCATTGTGTATCTGCAGGATCATAACCACTTAAGATACTACATATGCTTCATACTCTTGGGTCAAGAGATTAACTATCAGCAATAGTAGGCTGTCCACAGACCATCACTGGACAGGGATGAGCTTTTCCTGCAAGTGGGAAATTTCTCAGAATCCCATACCAAGCAAGACAGCGATTCAAGCCTTTAGACAGATTCATCTTCCCATTCGCAGCTCCCTGTCCTAACTGTCCTCTCCAGTCTCATCTTTCCTGTCCACATTCAACCCTTCCTGTCACAGCCTCTCTGCAGTGCTTCACTCAGTCTCTTTCCACCCAGACAGTCCAAATTCTTTCACAATATCAGAGCCACTTTGCTTCCCCAATGCCCTCTTGCAGGCCTCTTGTCCAGGGGGCTCTTCCAGCTGACTTCACTGAAAAAGAGCCAGAGCAAAGCTCTTCACTGTCCATCCTATCCCCTTCCTCTGCCTGTGCAGAGCCCTGCTGCTCCCAGCCTGCAGCTCCTAACGCAGTCCATGTTCCATGTGTTCTTCAAGGAGTAATGTTAGAACAGCTTAGTAAAACCAAGTTAAGGCAGGAAGAGGAGAAAACCCGAATACTTTAAAAGGGCAAAACATTCACTATTTTTATTCGAAGTGCTGTGATGCGCATAATTATGCTGATTCAAAAACTTGTCATAATTGACCTTTTCAAAACATGTGTGTCCATGGGTTTAACATACAATTTCACTGGTGAACCCTGAAATATATTAAAGGTCAGCAGTTCTAGAACTTCTTCTCATTTCATCGTTAAATAGCTTAAGATGCATCCAGCAGCAATCTACAATAAAAACCAAACTTGCTTAAAAATAGGTAAAAATTTTGATGCATTGGATTAGAAAAATCTGTACCTTTAAAAATGTCTTTAAAAAGAAAAAAAAAAAAAAGTTCTTGCTATAGAATCTATTAGCTTGCTTGCTGTTCTGAATATTCAGTAATGCCAGAATCAAAAAATTCTGATCATCTGTAAGCAGATTTAGTAAATGATGAGGAGTCACTACAGATTCAACCTAAGTTTATTCTGGCAGTGTGTATAGCAAGTCTAAAATCTCATTGCACTTAGATTCTTTGTGGCTTGGCAGTCTCTTCTGCCCTAGTGCTCCAAGGACTGTGTCACAGGTTTTGTATTTCTTTGGGGAAGATGGTTCTCCACCTTTCCAATCTCATACACAGCAACACTGTCTCTCCCCACTTAGAAAACTGGTGTGTGCTACAATCTATGAAGAGCTCAACCAGAGCCTGGCATAACACCTAGTAAAAAGAATCTCCATGATTACTTCTGTGAAGTAAAGACAGGCCAAGGAGGGATGTCAGACAGAACATGCACAGCAATATCACATGCACATGTATTAACAAATACAAGCCCCAACATAATTACTCTTGAACTTTATGCTGTATTTTTTATGCAGGGTACACTTGAGAAATTTCAAGTATTTTTTTTCTTTTCAAGGAACTGAAACATAATGACAAATAGAGAAAGCTGTCCTTAATTAGAATAGTAGTTACAACATGAAATACTGATTCTGTTCCATGATACAAATGACAGAACTATGGCTTTTACCAAAGGAATGAAGCAATGAACATATAAAAAGCTGAGAGATATCCTAAAAAAAATTAGTTGCCAGAGCATCACAGAAGTTAATGAATCTACGACAATTTATACCAATGAAGGGAGCTTGTTCTTGAAGCTCAAGGTCATTTTTTCAGCAAATAATTTTTTTTTTTCTGGTATTTGCATGCAGTACAAGCCTTCGCTTTCTGAATTAATCTTCTACGCAGCAGCATCACAGACTATAGCATGGATGTGATTTTTTTCCATTGGAATCTAAACTGAAAAATGTGTTGTTCAACTGCTTCTTGTACAACAGATGGAAGGACATCATAAAATATCAAATGGTCCCCTAGCAGGCTCTTTGAAATTCAAATAAGGTTATACATCCTTCATCCCTATCCTACAAGACCGTAACAAGGTTGATTAAAGAAATATTACATAGTAGCACAGGTCTGTGTCAAATCAGTAATGTGACCCAGTGTCAAGCTTAGCAGTAGGGTTTTAACTGTTTATTTTTATTTAGTGCCTGCCTGCAGCATCTGTCATCACCAGGAATGTTCCATGGAGTCCCAAACAACCAGCACAAGGACACCACATATAGCCTGGCTCACAGCAGCTGGAGTTATCCTGCTGTAGTGATCCCATTTTCATCCAAGATGGTCAGCCACTGAGGATCCGTTTCTGGAGATAATGCAATACCAAAGCAATTACTCAGTAACCAACTAAATAACCTGTATAAGACTTCACTTTTGCTGCTCTGCCTTCACAGATTCCAGGAGATGGTGCTGTCTCTCAGACAGAAATGGACCAAAAGACTCACATGGTGTTTGTGCACTGAATTTATTGGTTGATCTTACCATTTAACTTGCCTATGCAGATAAAATACTTGAGCAGATCAGGAGGACTTGATATAAGACGTGCACAAGCCCACATGTGTGCACGTGACAAACTAAAGGCTCAAATTTCCTGCAAAGTAGCTAGTAAATGTACATCCAATATTTCTGAAAATTCAGAGCCTGTTGGTTCCTAATGCCCCCAATTTGAATGTACTTGTTCTGAAAAGAACAGAAGCTCTTAAGTACTTTGCATGGATTCAAACCATGGGCTATTACTCAGAAAATAAACCTGTTGCATCACCCATCTGGGACAGATGTTTTAAATGGAGACTACCATGGGATTTAGCATCCAAAATCAAGATCTTACAACTTGATCATTTACACCTTGAATGTCCCGATAAGAAATTATGGAGTCTCATCTGACTGAAGGAAGCAATACACATACTGTACATTGACTTCCTTTCCTCTGGACCAGTTCAGAAAGCAGATGCCCCTATTACCCTATCCCATCCCACCCAATCCCTGCTGCTTGGAAAGCTAAAGCTCATCTGAATTTTTTACAGGCCTGTACGCATGCAAAGTCAACTTGCTTGTTCCTATTTACTTGCTACCAAGGACCTTAGCTCCTTAAGTCAAATAAATTTCCTTTAAAATGATCAACAAGCATAAATATTTTTCATAAAATTCTGAAACAAATTATTAGCTATTCACATCCAAGTTCTGCAAAGCTCTTTGCATGTCCGTCTGACAGACAACTGCATTATTTATTTGCTATCACACTCAGTAAATTATCTACTGGGATTTAAAGGTGTAATCTTTACTCATTACAATTTCAACAATCACTCCAGCACTGCCAGCAGTGTACCAAAGACCTGACTTCTGACTACAACTTTTAATCTCTGCTAGTCACAAAACCTGCAAGACTGAATCATAGAGTGTCTGGCCTGGAAGGGACCTCCAAAGGTCATGTAGTCCAATCTCCC
>NW_008621369.1:0-16590 GCF_000691845.1 Merops nubicus | reverse complement strand
AATTATTATAATAATTAAATATAAAAGTATTAAAATTGTTTATTACTTTACTTTAGATTTGCTTTATTATTATTTCCAATTTCACTAAGATATTAAAATGAATTTCTGTGCTATAGGAAATTAAAAAACATTTGTGGTTTACAGACAAATCTGCTCTTACTGTAGGGAGTTACTGCACCAGAAAGACTAGGTATAAATCTCATTTACATGTGATTTCGTATAAGCTTAATTTGCCTGTAACAGTTGTCTGGATTTAAAAAAATATTTGTGTTGTACAAAATTTTATGGATGTAGGAGCAAAGGTAAGTGTGATGATGTTAATCTGGGGCCTTCTGTACATGACCTGGATAAAAACATGCAACTACATGGTAGCCCTAAATGTTCAAGAACCAGTCTTCCAGATGCTGATTGTTAGCAGAGTACTGTTTGCCTTCAGTCCCTGCACTGTGCACCTATACAGAGGGTTTAAACTATGATGGATAGATTAATTGTTACTAAACATACCAGAGCTGAAATCAATATTTGATTTTTATTATATATGCTAGTTGATACTTGCTATTATTTGAATCACATGAAGCTGTTTTAATGGCATTGTTGGTGTTTTCAAATGCAGAAATAGCTTCCTGCAGGAAAAGAAAATGTTTTCCCATGCTGAAGTGTGACCTAACTAGCTTTAGCCTCTTAGATCAAACTTAAAGGTTACATTTAGTGGTTTGGTATTTCAGCTTTGCTTGTGCTGTCTTGATCGTACAGTCCTAAGTCAGCACTTGTGCTGTAACTGCCAGCAGTCATCTCTGAGACAGGTGGTGCTCGATGAAGGCACCAGATGAGATGGAGCAGTGCAAAGACAGTGCTTGAGTGCTATATTCACAACTGCATGTTAAACCATGTTTGGTCATTTTGTGCTGAAGTGAACCAGACACTTGTGCGATCAACTGTAACTGCTAAAAAGTTAGAACTAGCAGTCAGGTGGTAAAAGGTTACAGTAAAACTGGCTATAAGTAAACATGAGCACTCTTACGGAGTAAATTTTGTTCATGTTGTGACTGTATTCTGTTTCATCTTTCTTATTGAGGTAGACACCAAGGCCAACTCTGTAGGGTTTTTCTGGCTTTTTCATAATTCTACATCATTTCCTATTTTCTTAGATTATAGCTCGTATTTTAATAGTCTGTAAATGGTTCTCTGTCTGAACGAGGTTTTGTTTTGTGTTTTGAAACTTTGGGTTAATAATGCCATTTTGCAAGCCTGAAATGAGTACGATGTTTTATTTGGAATTTTAGAAACCAGGGTTTTGTTCCAGAAAGAGATTGAGGTGTGACAATATCTAAAGAAAGGGGGTATTAATGGAAAAGAGAACATGATTCCTGCAAGGTGTTATCTGTAAAAGAAAAAAAAAAAAAAACTATTAAACCCAAAATTCTTCAACAAGTGGCGATTTGAGCTTTTATTCAACATTGTGTAGGTAGAAAAGTAGTATTTTAGTAATTAAGAGAATAGCAATTCTTAATTGTAAGATACAGTACAAAGACACAGTGAATGGGAGGCATTAGAAGATTACATTTAAATGTGTTCCTTCAGAGCTTCACTGATATGGGATAGTACAAATTGCTATATTGAATGAATTTGAAGATACTGTAGGATATTTTAGTAGATACTATAGGATATTTTAATAAACTTTGTGGTTCTTTTAAATTAGTATTAAGATCTAAAGATTTTCAATAAAAAGCTTTTTTAATCAGGATCAGTCAGAAAAGCTGTTTTTCTATGAAAAGAATCTTTGAAGAAATTTCCACAAGAAATTTCTCTTTGAGAAAGTTCCACAGGAAATATATTTATGAATCTAACATGTTTAATATTAAGATTTAAATTTATGTCTTGATCCAGGATCATTCTTATTGTTCGTAAATTTTTACAGATGGTAGCGTGAGCTTGAACAAACTTTATAGCAGAAACTTATGAGATGCGTGGGTTAAGGTGACTTTTATAGTTTTTGATGTGATTATGTTGATGATGTCTTGTACACCACAAGCTGGCACCCTTTAGAGAAGCAGATTATCCCAGGATGTTTTGTGTAGCCACAACTGAGGAAGAGGCCACAAGCAATAGGACTATGCTCCACAGGCTCTCTTGCAACAGCTGTTGTGGTTTGCAAAGGTGATTCAGGAAAAAGTATCCCGTTAACTTGGAGCAGTGGATGCAATTAGTTCAGAGGGAGGAATGAGCTGGTTTGCACAGCAGGCATTCTTTGCATAGTTAGGCTGGTGGTATATTGTACAAAGCAATCACAGAGCACTGTGGGTGAAGCTGCTTCTGTTTATGGGGAGATAAGCATAGCATAGTGAGAACAGATGGCCAAGGAAACATTTGACCTTCTACTCCGTCAGCACCAAAAAAAGCTGAAAAAATTAACCTACTGACAAGCACATGTATAAAAATGTAGGCACGCTATCCAAATTAGTTACTGTGTTTTCAGAAATAGATAATATCTGAATTGGTTTTATTTATGTATAAGTATTTCTGGGCTACTGTTGTAAGTCCAGGCATCTGCTATCTAAAACCTGAATGGATCTTTTCTATTGCCTTATATCTTGTTTTCCTTTTTTAAACAGCCAATGAAAAATCTCCATGGGATCATTATAATTATGATGTATAATTGTAGAAAAAAAAAAAAAGAATTATTAATCCTTTAAAAAATGTTAAAAAGTGCCACACAGTTCATTCTGGCAATGGAGGTGGAGGAGGAATTCATATACTGGTAGTCAGGTGTCAAAAAATAATATAAACTTAATGTACAATGATGCATGAAAACAGTGAATGTTTCCCTGTGATTTTAAGCTGACATCAATCTAGCTAGCAGTCAAAAGAAGTATGATTTCAGGCAATCAGGAAGGAAGCATGAAATGGAGTTGACTTTTAATTATTTTGCTTTTTTTTTCCCCTGCGTTGTTATGCATAACATTTATACCTAATAATCCATAATTCCTTGACATTTTGGAGTCACAAAATACTTTCTAAGCGTCTCAGAAGAGCACAGTATGTTTTCATGATGTTAAGAGCATTCCAGTTTTAATGTTACTGTTTGCACAGGTTGTGAAACTTTTTGCTTCTAGCTTAGTTCACTCTAAGTCTGAAAGGTGTTCCTGCTTGTGCATGAGTGAGCACAGTCTGAGGCGGGGGGTAGCTTCATAGTCACTTTGCGTCTATAACTGTTTGTTGATGCACTCCTCTGCTATTTAATGGTCATAATAATGTCAACAGCACAATGACAACAAATCATCCCATCTACTTATACATTCATCACAGCATTGCTATTATTCACTGCTGATACTCAGCATCTCATTTCCTCTTTACATCATGCCTTCGCAATTTCTGACACATCTATTTTTTTTCCTTATCCTTCTTTTGTTATATGAAAATTGGTATCATCAGCTAAAATCTGGTTTCTTACAGCCAGTTTTTAGCCCTAGGGGTTCCAATTCAGCTTGCACTGTATGCTTAAATCTGCATAATGAGTTGTGAGCATTTCTGAGCATATGCTTGTATTCATCCAAGCACTAGTCCTCAAATGAATTGATATTTTGATACCCCAGTGTAGATTATGCTTGTGACCTCTCTTGCTGTTCTTCTCTCCCTGCTCACCCTTCCATCCCTGAGATGGATTTTATTTTCCCAACCAGCTCCCTTGGAGTTCAGGATGTGAATTTTTAAGATTTTTTAAAGAGATCTGTGTGCAGTCTTGCTTGAGACTTTAAAAAATGAGAGGTGCCTTTGAGATCAGGGACTCATCAGTAAATCTGACTTATTGTAACTAAGGTTTTAACAGTTGGAAGTGATTTGTGTATTTCTTCTCCTGCAAGGGAAGTGGGGGTACCAAATACCAGCTCAAGAATATGTGGCAGAAGCACCCTGAAATGACAAGAATATACACATACGGACTGTTGATTGTTATTCAGAGGTTTTGGCAAACACTATCTATAGTAATTTTAGTGAATATTTAGAGATTTTAGAGGCTTGTTTTTTGATCAGTCTTGACAGTAGCTATTCGCAGTAACTCTTGAAGAGGAACCTTTAGTAGTCAGAAGTTATTTCAAGTAAAATAACTTCAGGAAGCTGCGGTAATACTTGTACCAAATAAACTAATGGAAATGGTGATAAAGAAGAAAATTAGAAAATCCATGGATAAATATGCAGTAGGCTAGTTCCATGCAGCTGTTGAAAACAGATGACATCTCACAAGTTTACTGGAGCTCTGTACCCACCTGCTTCATGACTCCTTCAGAAGCAATCTGACTGAAACAGTGTGCAGAGGTCACTCTTGATAAATTCCCTCACAAAATACTCTCAGTAGATGAGAAAGAAGGAAAGAAGAAAAACTTTTTCATAAGAAGAAAAACTGTCATATCTGAAGAATATTAAACAGGATAGCAGTAACTCGTCTGTTTTCATAGTGTTTATAATTTTATTTTATGGTTTGTAAATTTGTCATCAGTGGAGTCCCCAGTGAATCCATGCTGTTCAGCTTATTATGAAATAATACAAAGGAGTGTTTACTAGTTAAGTGATAAAATTTCATCATGACATTAAGTTATTTAGAGTGGAAATGAGAAATGCCAGCTGTGAAGAGTTGTAGAAAGACTATGAAGCTGAGTAACTAGACATTAATATGGCACAAGAAATGCACTGTAGGTAAATGATAATGAAAGCGTATAACAAAACTTATACTAATTTTACTTTTTTTTTAAAAAAAAAGCTCTTAACTGGGCATTTTGCTCATCAGCAGTGAGATTTTAGTAGCAAGTTTCATGAAAACCTCAGTAAAGTGCTCCAAGAGCACTGAAAAAATTAAGTTTAATGTTGGATGCACACCTGCTTGCTTGCATTCATGCTGTCTCTTTCAGAGCCCATAGCCCTACTAGTTAATAAAAAAAGCACAAAATTTCACAAATGCCCAGAAGAGGTTCAAAGAAAGCCAAGAAATTATCAAAAGTATGGGACGGGTTGCATATAAGAAACACCTTAAGTTGGATATTCTTTAACTGGAAGGACAACAGGTCCAACATGGTGAAGATTTATAAATATCTAAGTGAGACACAAACAGTAACTATGGACCAGTTGTTGACTCTCCTTGCCAATACATGAAATAAAGGCATCAGCAGAAATAAGTAGTGAGAAATTGAGATGAAAAAAGGTAATTCTTCACACATGTATAAAAGCAATGGAATCCTTTGTAGTTGGAATTTGTATATTTTTGAAGCTTGGAAAGTGATGGGACAAAATCATGGGGAAAAATTCATCAAGGATGAAATTATTAAATACCAAGGGGTTACTTCCACCCCATGAGATCCCTGAGTTGTTGAAAGCTAGAAAAAAGATTCAGAGGTAGTATTTCTATGTGTACTTGATTATAGGCTTCTGCTGTTCATGTTGTTTTTTCCCATCAGGGACAGATGTAAAGCTGTACTTGGCAAACTAAATATTCTGTTGCCTCGTTCCCCTCTCAAAAGAGCAAGCAGATAAAATGAATTGAGTAAAAAGATTAAATAATGCGGGGGACAGTGAGCCAGGGGGAGATAGATACAAAGGCTCTGAGAGTTGAGGAAGCCTTAAGTGGGTGTTGGCAGTGGAAATAAGTAGCAGCTGGTGGTGAGACCAGTACAGCCTAAACCTCAAGAGAGAGCAGAGACAAGAAGTAATTTTTTCGAGACCCTCTAATCACGTCTGTTGGCTGTGCTAATACAACTACTGTTAGCTCCCTCAGTATTAAAAATAAATAAATAAAATTGACAGTCTATTGTCTTGTTTGTTTGTTTTCTTAAGGTATTTTCTGGACAGCAATGCTGACTTCACTAATTTACTTGCATCTTCTGTCTTCTTTGTGTTTTATCATTGTCTTTATGCATGTTTGGTATAAGCTACTTCTAAGAAGACAGAAAAGAGGCAATACCCTGCTCCTGTGTCCTGTCTATATGGCTACTTCTGACTTTTCTTAATCGTGCTTTCTTTTTGTTTAATCTTCTCAATGGTCTTTAATGTTACTTGGTCTCCTGTCCTCTTTTTGTTTTGATTACTGGAATATCTGACTTTTAGAAGCCAGTTCTGTGATTTCCCAGATTCTGTTCTCAATCACATTCTTCTTTTTATTTTAGATTTCCACTACAGTGGAAGCTGACTCACCAGCTCTCCCCATATCACACTATTTTGCGAATAAGTTTTACTAAAGTCTTTTATCTTCACTTTATGAGAATGCTGAAGCAAACTTTCTTTGAACTCATCACCTGAAAGTTTGTAAGGCCAAAATCTTTTGTAGAAATTATAGAAACTATTAAAAAACCAACCAAACAAACATACAAAACCCCCCAAAAAACAAATAGTTTTTTAGAATCTATTTGTTTCAGATTTTTTAATGAAATTTCCTGCTACTGATAGACACTTGGCAGCCATCCTGGAGGAGTTGTGGTCCTGAAGAGTTAGTTATGAATCAGGTGAACAACCAGATGTGTTTGGTTTAAAAAGTAAAATTTTAAAGGTAGGTTTCAGAATTTAAAAAGAAAAATTAGGACCAGAATTTGATTCTGTTATTCGTATGAGAAATCAGTTACATTTATTTGAGTTTGTGTAGTGTTTTGCGTGCAAACAAAGGCTAGCAGAATTTGGTCCTTAGATTTAAAATTCCATTCCACAGTCTTTCTCGTACCACTGAGCAATTACTAAACATTAATGTAAGAAGCGTCTCAGTAGTGCAAGTAGGGGTTTTCTTGTAGTCCTTGAGCTGGTGAGCTGGCATATTTGATAGTAATTCTTGCATGTACTTTAAAATATATTCTCATTTAAGGGCAGAACCCAAGTGCCCAACTATGTTATCTGTGTATGTTTTGGACTTACACACACAAGTGTTCTCATACAGACAAGACAGTATTTCAAATTCAGGACCAGATTTAGAATTTTTAAATTGGCACCTTCCTACGCAATATCATTGTGGATGACATATTTTCTGGTTTGAAAACTCCTTGGCAAAGACACGTGGAACACTTCCTTGGTAAACTTAGTTCTATGATAGGTAATATAATATCAATATCCTATGCAGCATTTATGTGTACTTGAGTCCCTGCCAACTGCATGGTCTCTTTATACTGCTCAGCTATAAATCTTACCTGTTTGTATTTTATGGGATTGGTGATTAGTTTGAGGTCTTCTACAATGTATACAGAAATTTTTCTTGCAAATCCTGAAATAGACTTTTTTTTTTTTTTTTTTTTTTGTGTGTTGAGGCATGAAGGCATGAACTCAGAGTTAGCAAAATCTTTTAGTTTGTTGTGCTGAAGGCAGTGAGAGAAGATGTGGTTAACTCCTGAATCCCAAGACAAAATTCTTGTTACCTGAAAACAGTGAATCGGTGCTTATATTGCCTATGAGCTTCCAGAATTAGCTTTCTTTCCAAAAAACTCATTGTTTCCAATGGGGACTGAGACAGTGTCACTTCATAGACAGGGAAAAATAAGTCACACAAAATGCAAGGGACTTCATCAAGGTCAGAAGTTGGCAGGGGAGTTGATAAAGTGGATTGAAGAACTCTGTAAATCTCATGCTTCATCCATCTCTCAACTCATGCATCTGTCAGTTTCACTGGTTGTAATTAGTTAAGGATTTGTATTTTTATAGTAGCAGTTATTACAGTCGGATGTACACATAACTGAGTGAAACATAAATTTGGAGTTGAAATGCTGAAGTCCCTTGGACAAGAAGAGCTTATAGCTCTTGAAAAAGGGAGTAGGTGACTATTACTAGTATCCTCTTTCTTTAGTTAATATTCAAAATTATGTATTGGGATTTTAATTTTTATTACAGCAGATTTTCCTAAGTCCTAATAGACAGGTATGTATGGGAACAAAAGCCAAACACTGTTTATTCCATGATCTGTGATTGTCTGGAAGGTTTTATCTCAAAAAAGTAATTTCAACTTTTCTTAATACAGATTTCTTCATCAGAATACAGAACAATCCTGTTAATAAGAGGACTTTTTGATAATTTAATCTGAGAAAAAATACAATGGATTTTAGAATAGTTTCCAACTTCATTTCAAGGACCCTGATATGAACTGAAGGTAGATTGCCATGATTTTATTTTTAGATAGCTGTTCTACATCTATATGTAAGGCTTTTAATTTTTTTTTTAAATTATACCCTCTAAATAACTGGAAAAATAAAATTAGGTGTATTTTCTTACAAGGCTGAAGAGGAATAATATCCTTGCTATTGGAGGTTCTGGTAACACAGAGCCATACGTGCTTTACCTTTTGCAAAATTGATAAATTGAGGATTAGGTAGGAGACAATGGTTTTTATAACTATTATGAGGAATAATGTGTAGTCATACTTCCTAAAGCCAGGCTGGACCTTTTTTGCAATGGCTGATGATCTACAGATGGCAGAATTGCTCTCGTTCTTTTGGTGCTGTGCTCTGTGGCTAAATTAAGGAGGGAAGGCAAATTTCCTTTAAAATGTCCATTAAGAGGGAGCTGGAGCCACACTGTTAGTTAATGCCATTAAACAGGCTTTATAGGAAAGGCAGCTGCAGGAAGCAGAACCCTTTCCTGCTGTTTCATGACTGCTGGGAATATACCAGTGGGGTTACCTTATTCGTAGCATTACTGTATTAGTTTTTCAGGTTTGAATACTATCCTGCTACACCACATGCATGCCTCTTTTCTACAGGTCTGATTTCCCTCTTCCTCTGTAGTCCTAGCACTTCAACCTGTTTGCATTATCTCCTTTTCTTCTCTCACTCCCTGTGTGCTTATGGTTTGATGTTGTTGACAGGTTTGCTGCAGGCAAAACAGTTTTACTGATCTTACTATAATTTCAATAAACTTAATTTATTGCCAATAAGCAAACTTCTAATTGCTGATTCTGGTAGTAGAAAGAAAAAAACAAATACACACTTAAGGAAGGCTTCCCTCGTCTCTGTGACACCTCTCCTCTCCCTTCTTTGTTTTCCATGCCCCTCGCTGCATGTTACACTTGGCCTCTTCAGTGAGGAGAGAGATAGTACAGGAGGTTGGGGGCAGTGCATGGTGGGGCCTCTGCAGGTGGCAGTCCCTTTAGCATCCCACCACTCAAACACTGCTTCCACAGTCACTGCTTTGACTGCAGCCTCTGCTTGGTCTGCTACTAGATTGGCTCCTGTCTCCCATCTCCTCTCTCTGGTCTGGTATGGCCTTTTTCTTTTTGTCTGCCTACTCTCTCCACCTGCTCTGGCCTTGTTCCTTTTATATACATGTATATATGTTTTTGTGTTTTTCCTTTTAAATTTATTTTTTCAGTCTTTCTTAAATATGTTTCTGTGCTGCAAACTCATCTGCTTAGGTCAGAGGCACCACACTTGGCTGATGGTCTCAGCTGTGACCTGTGGTGGGTTTGTTGAGGAATTAGCAGCCCTTGGCCTCTTCTTGTAGTGATCTCTCCTTCTGCCCTTCTGCTACCAAAACTCTGAGAATTATGCCCAATACATCATCCTTCTCCTCAGCAACATCCTACACTGATTACAAGCTCTGCTTTAACTGTCACTATAACCTTAACAGACACATTTTATAATCTCTGCCCTTGCTACCAGACAAAATGAATGGACCTAGTAGTAATGTCTGCATGTGCTCAATGAAAAACCACCCTCACCCCTTCAAAACACCAAAATCAAGAGCATTACAACAGTTTCAACATCTGTGTGCATTACAGCCTCCAAACTCTACCGCTTGTTGCTGTGGATCAGGATGTGGGCCCTGGTCTAGGTTCAGCATTTCAACAGTCTCCACCCCTTATTTCTACAAAACTTGCATCCCTACCATCATTGCTGTTTCAATATTCGTCAGTCATGGCTTTCAAACTTTGTCCCTCCAGGGAGGCATCTCCTTTGTGGAAACAAGAGGATTGACCCATTGCTCCATATACCGCTGTGGAGAACAGCCTTTGCAAGTGACTTAGGCCCAGATTCTCCAGGTCTCTGGTCTTTGGAGCCATCAGCGGTGTCTCACCAGCTCCAGTTCCCCCACATCCCTGTAGCCATTTGTGGTGGGTAGTTCTTGGCTGGCCCGCCAGGACCCCCCAAGCTGCTCTATCACTCCCTGGGGCAGGGGGGAAAATACAACCAAGAGCTCATTGCTCAAAATAAAGACATGGAGTTCATTTATCAATTACTGTCACAGGCAAAACAGGCTGGACTTGGGGATACTAATTAAACTTATTGTCAGGAAAATAGGGCAGGGTAATGAGAAACAAGGACAAATCTAAAAAACACCTTCCATTCCTCCCTTCTTCCCAGGCTCAGTTTCAGTCCTTATGCTTCTGCCTCCTCCTCCCAGGTGGTGAAGGGACATGGGGGAATGGAGGCTGTGGTCAGTGCATAACTCTGTGACACCTCTTCCTCATGCTATTCCTCTACCCCAGCATGGCGTCTCTCCTACAGGAGACAGTTCTTCACAAATTTCTCTGAGGTGGGTCCTTCCCACAGGTGGTAGTTCCTCACAAAGTGCTCCAGCATTGATCCTTTCCCTGCAGGACAGTCCTTCTGGAACAGACTGCTCCAACATGGGTCCTACATAAGGCTACAGGAACCTGATCCTGTGTGGGCTCTTCACAGGCTTGAATTCCTGCCAGGCCTGTTCCAATGCAGGCTCTCCGTGGGGTCACAGCTTCCTTCAGGGCACATCTACCTGCTGCACTGGATGTCCTCTAGGGCCTGCAGAGTGGAGATCTGCTCCACCATGATCCTCCTTGGACTGCATGGTGACAATCTGCGTCACCGTGGGCTTCAACACGGGCTGCAGTGGCACCTGGAGCACCTCCTCCTTCTTCACTTACCTTGGTGTCTGCAGGGCTGTTTCTCACACATATTCTCACTCTTCTCTTCCAGCTGTTGTTGCACAGTTTGTGCATGGCTAAAACTGGCTGTGTCTCACATAGGGTCAGCTCCTGGTGTCTTCTTACAGAGGCCACACCTGCAGCCCTCCTTCCCCTCTTGCCCCCAGCCAAGGGGGAATGACTGAGGACACATAAATGGGTGACAAGCTGTGATACATAAGGTTTTCTCTTTGAGATAAGTTGTTCCAAATGGCTGGTGCTGAGTGCACAAAACAGTCAAAAAGTTGCTCTCAAATTATGCTAGGTTTTTAGTTTCATGCAAATATTCTCAATTCTGTACCAGGGAAGATGAGTTTAGGGAGCCGCTGTTGATGGAAATGCTGTTTTGCTGAAGTGTTTTCAACTCATTTAAACAAAAGAAAACAAAAAAAATGCAAGATTTTTATGATGTCTTCCCATGAGTGATGGGTTGTTAGCTCAGACATTCTAGCCAAATTCTTCCCAGAATAATTAGACATTCTCCTAAATTCAATTTCTCTTATTTTTCTGATTGAATTAAGTGTTCTTTGTTACACAGCTTTATGGTGTCAAAATGAACTGTTAAATCAATTAAAAAAAAAAGTGACCTACTTGTAGGTGAGGTAAATGTTACCATATGCTTTCTTTTTAAAACCTTTTTTTTTTTTTTTACAGCCATTTACTCGTATTTCTGTGATATCTTAGGAATCCTGTGGTAAAATGCATCATCATAAAGCTACTAAAATACGTTGCACATTTCAGAGAAACATAATGGTTTTGAGCCGAGACCCTTAGGGCAGTTTATGGATTTGTATGTGGCAATAAGCTGCAAAGTTTCAGGATTCCACACAGATACTCTTACTCAGCACTGCATTTATAAAAGGATCAATCCTGCTGAGTTTATTTACTCCTTTCTGTCTGACCATTGTTGTAACAGTCTCACTCCATGGGTAAGACAGTGACAGTCTGATAAATATGCTTCAATTTGCAAACAATATAGTCATGTTAAGAATGCTTATTGGTAATTTAAAATACTCTAGTACTCAAAAAAAAAAAACCAAACAAACAAAAAAACAAACTTAAAATGCTCCATTGTCTTCAGTAGAAAGGAAAGTTTTACAAAAGGTGTTACTGATGACAGGAAGCTATGATTTTTGACCTCATAAACTGGCAAATTCAGAGTGTTACTACCAGTTCATAGTTGTTGTGCTGTCTTCTTAAAAAGCCCTAGAAATGTGCAGTGTCAAACTATGTGCTAGCTTGAACTCCAGTCAATGAAAGAGAGTTTTGGCAATATGCTGGGCAAGGGGAACTTTTCCTTATTGTCAGCTTCTGAGAAATGTGGCCCAAATCCATGCAATTTGGAAGATGGTGTGATGAAATACTTATGAAACACTTGTGCATTTCTATTTCTTTCCCATTGTTCATTGACCATCTTTTAATAGGCCTGGGCAGTTATCAACACAAACCGCTGCCTGAGTTTCCAGTGTTGATCTTTCACCAAAGTCAGTCACATCAACATCTGCTTTAAGAATTCTTTGCCAACTTACTTTGTTGTTCACATCAGAACTTCATGCTGTGCAAAGTGATTAGCACTTAACGGATTGCCTTCACGATTTCTGTACTGTCTTTGCTGGGTGAGCACGGGTTCACAGATGCGTAGGGGTGCCTGAGAGTAAGTATTACCAAGCAGCTTGTTTGAAATGCTCTCATCCTAGGGACTCTTTGGAAGAGCTTTCTCATCCTTCTGTAGGAGTCAGTGAAAGCTGGACCTCACTGAGCTCTGTTATCAGCAGTAAGAAATATAGGCATTGCTGTTGGAGTGTGGAAGGGGTCTTTGTTCGAACAAGCTAGCTCAAAATGCCCTTGCCACACTTATTTGTGTAAAAAAAAAAAGACAAAAATTGCAAAATTCCTTTAGGAATTCCTTAGTTCCTTTAAGGATTCATCTGTTTTTCAATTCTAGTGGTGACACTGAGTTACTAGGTAGGAGAAGCCCATGGAGAAAAACGAGATATTAAATGCTAGGCAGCAAGTGATAAAATGCCATCTGGTTTAAGGCTAAGTGTATGTCTGATAGGGTAAAATACAAAAGTGTCAACAGGTGCAGCACATTGATTTGTAGTTGGCAGTAGGGTCTTCAGCCAAGCAGTTCATCACCATGAATGCGCTGATAGACAAACTGTTATGGTTAAAGGTGTGTGAATGGTTATATTGATGTGCTTTTTAACAGAAAGTTTTCTCTTTGTGGTCTAGTCCTCTGACATGTTTAGATAATAAAGCTTTATTTGGGGACTTGCTGTTTTCAAGCATAGAGGATTGAAGAAGGAGGAGTGGTCTGTTTCTGAAAGCATGTCCAAAAATCAGAAGAATTTCATTACTGGGGCAAGCAGCTATTCTAAAATGTAATCTGCTATTTAGATAAATTCCTTCTGTAGGAGATTAAGGAATTCTAATATAGTTTGTGCTCACAGATATGAGTGTAATAGAGTTTAAGATATATAGGCAACCTTCAGAGAGGGTTACATTTAATGTAGATATAGAAATTTAAGAACATCCATTCTTTTGCATGAGGACAAAAGAACAAGAATCACTGTTGTTATCTGGCTGTGTCTTGGTTTATTCCTTTCCTGATGTTTTCTCTCTGAATTTCTGCAAAGTCTCCTATTCAGTGAGCTGAGGAGGTGCAGAGAAAAATATGCTTTCATCCTTCACAGTTATGGGACTCAGGCAAGTGCATTTATGAGGACCAAATAGTCTGTAGTGCCAGGCAGTAAATACAGAATCACAGAATGGTAGGGGTTGGAAGGAACCTCTGGAGATCATCTAGTCCAACGCCTCTGCCAAACCAAGTTCATCTACAGCAGGTTGCACAGGAATGCATCCAGGCACCTTTTGAGTATCTCCAGAGAAGGAGACTCCACAGCCTCTCTGGGCAGCCAGTGCCAGTGCTGTCACCCTTAAAGGAAAGAAGTTTTTCTTTGTGTTCAGATGGAACTTCCCATCTTCCACTTTGTGCCCATTTCCCCGTATCCTTATTACTGGGCATCACTGAAAAGAGACTAGCTGCACTCTCTTTAGATATCTACAAGCATTGATAAGATCACCTCTCTCTCTTCTCTATACTAAACAGACTTGAGTCTCTCAGCCTTTCCTCATAAGAGGGATGCTCCAGGCCCCTAATCATCTTCATAGCCGTCTGTTGGACTCTTTCCAGTAGTACCCTGTCTCTCTTGAACTGTGGAGCCCAGAACTGTACTGTATATTTTGTACTCTTAGTACTCTAGATTTGGCCTCCCTGTGGTGGAGTAGGGAGGGAGGACAACCTCCTTCAACCTGCTGGCCACACACTTCTTAATACAGCCCAGGATACCACTGGTCTTCTTGGCTACAAGAGCACACTGTTGGCTTCTGGTTGCCTTGTTTTCCACTAGGACTCCCAGGTCCTTCTCCACAGAGCTGCTTTCCAGCAGGTCAACTCCTAACCTCTACTGGTACACAGGGTAACTCCTCCCCAGGTGCAGGGCCCTGCCCTTCCCCTTGTTGAACTTCATTAGGTTCCTCTACTCCCAGCTGTTGCTGAATGGCAGCTCAGCCTTCTGGTGTGTCAGCCGCCCCTCCTATGGGGTGTAAGAAAGTACATTTTATTACAGTCCCCTTTCATTGTATCTTTTATCGTTCTGTTTTTCTGTCTCTGTTTTCATTTGTCACTGTGTCAAATTTTCATAAGAGAGAGAGATTAAGTACCAAGTTTGCTGCAGAAGCTAAGTGAACCTCAGTTTAATTCTGCAGGGTAAAGAGGTATGGTGATGAATACGGGGGCTGTAGGAGGGCAGGAGGCAAATCAGGACCCATGGCAACAAAGGCCAAACAACAATGGTTGCAGTGTAGGAAACTGTAGTAATGTGGGTCCCAGAAAGTGATATGCATTCAACTGTACATCGCCATGCTAATGGAAGAAAAAACCCTGTGTTTTCACTGATTTGTTCTTTAATTTTTTTTAGCCTGTATATATGTGACACTGCTGGTGTTTCTAATAATCCCACAGGAGAGCTCAGATATCTGTCTGCTGCAGAAGACTTTGTGAGCTTTGATAGCAGACTTTTGTTTGTAAGTTATGTTGGTGTTTTTAAATGATGTCATTTTTGATATAGCAGAATTTGTTTTTTTTTTTAAGGGAGTAGCTCCTATCTTCTACTAAATGATGACAAAGATAATAATTTAAATCTACTACATACTATAAAATGTTTGATGTGTTCAGGTTTTACCTGCTGTCTCATTACAACGAAAACATTCAGGAAAATATTTTAAACTCTGAAGAACAAAACATTTTATGCTAAGACTGTCAGAAATTTCCTGTTTGAGAAGACTGAGATCAGGGGGTGGGAACAAGGTGTTACTTTGGGTGAAGACCTCATGCACAGCTGAGGTATGGTTCTGAGCAATCAACAGGAGCCTGTCCTGACATTTAGGTTAATTTAAATGACACTGGTTCACTTTGATGTTTTTCTAGACATAGGTATGTATTTATTAGCTCTCAATATGGTGGTTTTCTTTGTGACTGAAAGTTCTCAGGTAATTTGCCAGATGTCAGAAGTATATCCTGTTTTCACCCTTGGTTTTAATTTATTTCATTGTACCCATGCTGAAATTCTCATGGGATATAAACACTTTTTAAAAAGAAAATGAGAGATATTTAATTTTTATTGAACTTGCTTTCAAATAACTGGATTAATAGAAGGCTTTTTCGTTCTTTTAGTCCTTTTCTACATGTTCCCTTGTGCCCTTGCCATTCTCAGGAGCTTCTTCCACTGCTTGTTTTCTACCCAAGGAAGTGCATACTACTATTCATATATTGTAAGAAGAAAAGAAATCAGAGAAAGCAGAAGTAATTAGTAGATTCCAAAAGACAATGTCATTGCATTGATGCTACTTTTTGACACTGAAATACTTAATTTTCCTTTTCAATTTTCTGATTTTTGCAGATAATTAACGTGAAATGGCTGTGACAATACATGTAATTAAATTTTATACTTATTTCATGACCCTGTTCTCCTGATCCATACTTCGCTCACTGACTAAATTTACTTGCAAGTACTTTCCTGTTTTATTAATTATTAAAAGAATAGTGCTGCATAAAATATTGATCTGTTGCCTGACATTCATTTTTTTAAATATAAGCAGAGCAGGAGAGATAATAC
This sequence comes from Merops nubicus, assembly GCF_000691845.1. Classification (NCBI taxonomy): domain Eukaryota; kingdom Metazoa; phylum Chordata; class Aves; order Coraciiformes; family Meropidae; genus Merops; species Merops nubicus. The sequence goes on along the minus strand of NW_008621369.1, from coordinate 519 downwards.
CAGAAATAATTTCAGGATCTTTCTTTCTCTAAATACAAAAAAATTCAATGCATGGAAAGTAACTAAAAATGCATAATCATTTTATGAAGTGCCAGATATGCCCTGGATGACTTACACTTAAATATAATTATTTTTATGTTACATAATGGCAGTACTGTTATTTTACTTCTTAGTTATAGGTAAAACCCTGCGGTTTCAGAACCTGAGACCATAACTGGATGGTATCTCAATTATTTGTGCAAAATATGTAGTCCGAATATTACCTGGTCAGTCTGATCTTCTGTTATGCCTTAGCAGCGAAGACTTCCCTTTCCTTATAGTTAAACTGTCTGTTAGCCCTTAGTTTTATGTAAGGTATTTGGGTCAGCCTCAGGCTGCCTTCTTCTACAGGAACTTGAACTATTACCTCTACATTAGAACTGCAACTTGTCTGCACTTGAATATTATTTTGGTTCTGAACAGTAAGGCCTTCTGGTTTTTGGTTGTGTGGATTTATCATTATTATTATTATTATTATTA
>NW_008621368.1:384-1088 GCF_000691845.1 Merops nubicus | reverse complement strand
ACGCCCCTGGACAACCCTCAAGGGCAAGAAATTGTTCCTCAGGGCCAACCTCAACCTCCCCTGGGGCAACTTGAGGTTGTTTCCTCTTGTCCTGCCCCTTGTTCCTTGGGAGCAGAGCCCGCCCCCCCCCTGGCTCCAGGCTCCTGTCAGGAGCTGTAGAAGGAGCACCTTTGAGGGGACCCCAACACAACTTTTCGTGTTGAACCTGCTGGTTTGGCTGCTTCCAGCTGCAGCCCCTGGGGCCGGGGGTGGGCGGGGGGCTCTGTGCTCCCTGGCACGCCCCGTGTGGGGTGTCACCCCCGTGGTGGCCCCGGCTGTCCTGCAGCTCCCCGCGGGGCAGAGCTGTGATGGGCTGGAGAGGAAACTCCCGAGGAGGGGATGAAGTGGTGCTGGTGTGGGGTGGAGGACTGGGGGCACTGGGGCTGCCCGTGCCTGCACTGGTGGGATGTGAGGAGCAGAAAGACGGTGGATGTGCTGGGGATGTGGCTGAGCTGTGTGCTGATGCTCTGGCCCTGGGAAATGGCCCAGCTTCCCCAGAAAAGGCCCTTCCCGGGCAGCTGGGTCCCTGGGAGGCACCCAGTCCTGGAGAAATGGGGTCAAAGATGGGAGTTTTAGGGCCCCGATCCTGCAGACTTCGCTCTCGTGCACGCCGTGGGGCAGCTCTGGCCACTGGCCCACGCAGCCCGTTCCTGTTTTTCCACACA
>NW_008621368.1:0-344 GCF_000691845.1 Merops nubicus | reverse complement strand
GTGGGGAGCGTGGAGCCCTGCACCCCACAGCTTCGGGAAGAGGCAGCCGTGGGGACAGACCAGTAGCCCCCAGGGAGCTGGTGCCAGGGGGGGTCAGCAGTCTGTGCTGGTGGGGGGGCTGGACTGCGCAGGGAGGCAGGGACAGGACCGGGCAGGGACCGTCCCAGGGCATGAGAGTCCTGCAAAACCACCTCGTGTTTGGGCAGACCCTTCCTCACCCCCCAGACCCCTCCTTGCACCCTGGCTGGGACGTGGGACTGTGACCCAGGGCTCTGGGTTTCGCCCTGTCTGGCGGGACAGCGGTGGGACAGTGGCTGTGGCACACATGCAATGAGTTTTGCAGG
>NW_008621367.1:490-902 GCF_000691845.1 Merops nubicus | reverse complement strand
GGTCGTTGTGCCCCAGGCACCAGACCCAGCCCTTCCTCTCATCATCTCTCCCAACCATCTTCTTCCCTGTCTCTGATCACAGCAAGAACTCCAGGGACATCCAGCACGAAATCACTTGGACTTGCATTGGAACCAAAAAGCATTTTAATGGTTTAATTGCAACCCTGCTTCGAAGGCATCTGAGCTGGGGGCACTCCACATCTTATCTCAGGAGAGCAACGCTCCCTTCCCTGTCCTTTCATCCTGCTGCCAACGCCTCCGCTATTACCCAGAGCTATTGGCAGCGACTAGCCAGGCAAGGAAAACAGTGGCCTGAAGCATTCTGTTCCTTGACCTCCTCCACGTCGCAGGCTCCCCAAGATCTCCTGATCTTATCGGCCTCAAACCTGGCGTGTCGCTCTGGGCACCTCCC
>NW_008621367.1:0-472 GCF_000691845.1 Merops nubicus | reverse complement strand
TCCCCAAAACCGAGGTGAAGACAAGGTCCTGCACCCCCCGAGACAAGGTCCTGCACCCCCCGAGACAAGGTCCTGCACCCCCCGAGCCACGAGCCAGCCCTGCCTGCCAGGACACCCCATCCCTTCTCCCTGCCCACACCCCTGTTTTCTCTTTTAGGCATTTTGGAGACCTCAGGATCAGGTGTTTGCTCACCCCTCTCGGATCAGCTGTTAGATTTTGAGAAGGATAACAGTCAAGAAAAGGGGAAAAATAACCCTGGTGACAAAAAGGTAAAAACAATCCCCCGGTTGGAGCTGGAAGAGGCAGGTCCCAGCTCTGCATTCCTCTGCTCCTTCCTCCAGGCTATGTCCACAGCCTGGATAAACAGGGCCAGGGGGCACCCCAAATGCACCTGACCTGACCACGGCCCCTCCACGGGTCTGGGCACATCCAGGGGAACGTCCCAGCTCCCCAGCTCCCCACGGCTGCTTT
>NW_008621366.1:0-2806 GCF_000691845.1 Merops nubicus | reverse complement strand
CAGGGATTCAAGCAGGAGTACCACGACCCCCTCTACGAACACGGGGGCCCTGGCCTGTCCGGGCCCCCCGGCCACGGCTTCCAGCCCCCCATGGGCATCAAGCAGGAGCCCCGGGACTACTGCATCGACTCAGGTGGGTGCCAGCTGGGGCAGGGCTGTGAGCTGCAGGCCTGAGTGGTAGATGGTGGCATCTTTTCTTTTTCTTCTCCTCCTCCTCCCTGCCCTTTCCTTTCCTCGGGGGTACAGCAGGCGTTTACCAGACGCTGCGCGGTGTGGTCCGTGCCATAGCTGCAGGCTGGGGTGCCCCGTGGCACCCAGCAGGTCCTCCCACGGCCCTGGCCTGGGGCCAGCTGTGATTTCTGGCTGCTGGACCCCTCCAGCATCACGGAAAAAATCCTCTAATCGCCTTAGGACCTAAAAATACCCCGCTCTGGGGATGGAGGGTGGCACAGCTGAGCAGATGGCCGGGGAGGTGCAGTGATGCCTCCTTTCCCTCTGGGCCTGAATAACGTGGTGGAAACCCGAGCTGACTTAATCCTTGCTCCCAGTGATCATTCCAGTGCACCCCTCTCCCCCAGACCATACTGGTTTTCCCTCAAAAGTGGGGGTGAGAGCCTGGGGTGAGTGCAGGAGCCAGGGTGTGAGGTGGGCTCTGGGGTCTGGTTTGGCCACAGGATGTGCTCGGGGAGGGGGGGAAACTTCTGCCTAGTGTGTGGTGGGACCCGTGGGACATGAGTCCTTCATCTTCCTCACAGAAGTGCCTAACTGCCAGTCCTCATACCTGCGGGGGGGCGTCTTCCCCAGCAGCCATGATGGTGAGTACACCCCCACCACCAGTGTCCCCCTGCTTACGAGTATCCCCAGCGTGTCCCATCCCTCCCTCAGGGCAGGCAGACACCCTTCACCATGGCCAGCAGAGCTGCTGGGCACACCAAAAACACCCACCAGAGCCCACGTGCCACTAGAAATAGGGCCTGTGTCCTATGTGCAGCCCCTGGCCCCTGTGGGGGTGCTGCTGTGGCAGCTCTGGGCTGTAATCCAGGGTCATGGCCCTCACCAAGCTGCTTAGAAGGTTTTGGTTCCCCTACCTCCTTGAGGTGAGCAGGACATGAAGCTCCATGGTGCTCAGCCAGCAAGCTGCTGGGATGCCGCTGCAATAACTGGGAAGGGGGTTGCTCCCAGCACTGGGGAGTAGGGTCTTGGTGCTGGTTTGGGCCAAGCCGGGGGTTTTGGGGGGTCTGGCTGGGGTGGTAGAGGTGCCCTGTACTCACCAAGGACCTTTTCCCCTTAGGATTTTCATATGAAAAGGACACACGATTGTATTTTGATGACACGTGCGTGGTACCAGAGAGGCTGGAGGGTAAGAATGTGGCCCCAGAGGAGGGCTGGGTGGTGACCCGGGCTCGTGGAGGGAGATTTGGGTCTGGGCTCTGCAGCAGCCAGCTTTTAAGGCCAGGCTGTGCTGGCACAGTGCTCTTGAGAGCCAGTGAACATTGTCCCACACGTCTGCTCAGCATCACTGCCATGCCCCGTCCCTGCCACCCACCCCACGCTTCTCCTGCCTGCAGCACCATCCCCAGCACCTCTCTGGCCCCATGGCCTGATCCTGTACAGGGGGTCCTAGCACAGGGGTGAGCCCGGGGTTGCCGTGTGTGTCCCCTGCCAGGTGGCACAGCCTGGGAGAGGGGTGGAGCAGGGGTGTTTAACCAGCTGTGTCTCCATGCGGGCAGGTAAAGTGAAGCAGGAGCCCACCCTGTACCGGGAGGGCCCTCCCTATCAGCGGCGTGGCTCCCTGCAGCTCTGGCAGTTCCTGGTCACCCTCCTGGACGACCCTGCCAACGCCCACTTCATCGCCTGGACGGGCCGGGGCATGGAGTTCAAGCTGATTGAGCCTGAGGAGGTAGGGGGAGGTCCTGCCCCAGCCCCCAGCAGGTTGGAGCTGGGGCTGCAGCCCGGGTGTGGTGGCAGGGGGAGGAGGGGGAGGCTGGAGCCAGATCCTGATCCTTCCCATGCAACACAGAAGTTCACACTCCTGGTTGAAGCGAGACTCTCCTAGCAGCTTTTGAAGGTGAGGGAAAAGCCAGTTGCCTTTCTGCACTAAGCAGCCATAGAAATTTGCCTTTAATCTCCTCCACTGCCTCAGCACAGCACGTGCTCTGTTCGTGGAGCCACCGGCCGTGGTGGCATCGCCTCTGTGCTGTGCCTTGGGTGCCTTGCTGAGGTCTACCACTCAGCTGTGGCTCCCTCCCTCCCACACTGCTCCAGTCCTTTGCCCTGGGTGCCTGGCAGCAGCTCTGTGGCTGCAGGAGAGTGACGCAGAGAGAGGAAGCTGTTTGGGGTGTAATTGAAAGCAACTGTAGTACCAAACTGCACGTTGTGGGTAATTACCCATAATATCTCTTATGCCGTCCATGGAAATCGTGGGGTTTTTTTTGAAGCAGCTTTTCTGGCAGACTCCCCTCATCAAATGCCTTTTGATTGGGCTCCTGGTTTGGTGTCGGTGGGCTCGTGGCAGCCGGTGCCCAGAGCTGGGGAACCGCTGCGGGTCTGTGGTGACACTTCCACCCCTGGCTGCTTCAGCCCCTACCCTGCATCTCGGTGGTGATTTCCCTGGAGGATGCAGGTCCAGGCTCCCGCCAGAGCCCTCACGGCTGCGGCCTATCCCCCTGCCGGTAGCACGGCGCTGGGGCATCCAGAAGAACCGGCCGGCCATGAACTACGACAAGCTCAGCCGCTCCCTGCGCTACTACTACGAGAAGGGCATCATGCAGAAGGTGGGTGACCCCGCTGCCGTCGGGGGGGGGGG
>NW_008621365.1:13507-27009 GCF_000691845.1 Merops nubicus | reverse complement strand
TTTTACACGGAACCAGGACAAGGTTACTTATCGAGGTGTCTGGACATAAATTCAGTGATTAATATCTGCTAATGTAACGATACAAAAAGACGTGTTATCATGGTAAAGACTTGTATGGAGGAAAGGGAGATGACAACCTGAGATTCATATAGAATGCAATAAAACCTCTTCCTGTTCTCATAGGTGATTGTCTGGTTATGCATTCTCATGTGCAAGTTGGATTTAAATGGCTTGATACCATATGAATATTCATCACTGAACTAGTACTCAGTGATGCTTGATATTACAAGGAAACTTTTCTCCTCAGCCTATGGAATAAGGGAACAAGCTGGGCTCAGAGAGTCACTGATATGCAGATATATAGGGATATACAGATTCGCTTGCGAAACGAAAGTTAGTTTTTGGCTGGTTTGTTTTTTTTTTTGTTTTTTTTTTTTTAAATCTCCAAGGATGGAGCAAATATAAGACTACTCATCAAACTAAAGTTTGACTTTTGAAGAGTGGAAATGGACCTCTAGGAAGTTGTACCAGCACTTCCTTCTAAATCCACACTGTGCAGAATATTTATCAATCCATAGAGTTTCAAAGTGTTGCCATTTAAAGTAATAGTGAGTTGGGACTACCTTATCTGCATTAATTTCTTCACATGATTTCAGCACCCAAACTCCAGATCAGTATCTTGGCACACCTGTAGTCAACGGTGTGATTCACACAAGCAAAGCTTCTGTCAATCCTGTTATGTGCATGCACTTCATTTCATTAAAGTCCATTTGGAGACAGATGAAAACATCCACAGAGTGCAAAGGAAAAAGTACTTTATTGTGAACATGGCACGGGTGAGACACATTTCAGAATATATTGTTATATATCAAATGAGAAAAAAAAATTAAGCTCTGACACATGAGATAAATGACCAGTGCTTGAGACCAGTGAAGAATATGGATACAGCTGTTCTAACAGCACAGTTCTGATACTAATCACAACATTATTATACAGCTCTTATGATCAGATGGAATTTAAACAATGTTTATAAAAACACAAATAACAGGACCTACACTCCTGCACTGTTGTACATCCACAGTTCCAGTGAATCTTGCAAGTGTGTGGAGGGAGCAATGAGAGCAAACTGACACCCCACCTCAGGCAACAGAAGGTAGAGATGGAGAAAACATCAAAAAAAGAGACAAAACCACTGTTCTAAAAATGTAAAAAGGCAAATATTATCCCAAAGAATATTATTTTCAGAAAAAAATGTTAATTGCAGCATCCTGACTCCATTAAAGCAAATGAAAGTCTGCCATTGAGATCAGTGGAGCCTGAATTTCATTCTGAAATTTAAACATTCTTGCATTAGTGTAAACATCAGCAGAATCAATATGTCAGCATCTCTACAAGTATTCAAGTGATTTTTTAAAACAAAACAAAACAAAACAAAAAACAAACCACACCATAAAAACCAGAGTGGTAACCCAAAATGCCAGTACCTATCCAAAATGCAGATAATTAAAAGAGGTTTGTTTTTTTTTCAAATATACATTTTAAAGTATTTAAAAGCATCCATTTTTAAATATTTGTATACCACTGCTACAGGAGGGATCTAAGAGAAAAATCTGAATTATTTGCAATGATAAAGGAAGGGCACAGTGTCTGCTCAGATTTATTTGAAACCATATTTTTCCACTTTGGAGTCATGACATCTACTTGCACACTCAAGTGTGTTTCAAAGTAGCGCTGAGGAGTGGCTGTACCTCATCTTTACGAAATATAGTCCTTCTGTACAAGTATTCCAGCATGATTCCTCATGAGCCATTTACACCTGTTCCTATTTTCAGTAAAAAAAGAAACAAAGGAAAATTTCTTGATAAAACGTGGGGGTTTTATTGTCTTTGAACAACTCGGTGAGATTTTACATCATGGCAATTTACAATCATGCATTTGGAGATCCAGAGTCAATACAACTTTTCCATTTACTGTTAAGAGTTATGCCTGTCTTCAAACAGTTCTGTGCTAATTTTCTTGCGGATCTCTGGACAGGATAACAGCTCCTTTATCTGATTCAGTCTGGATAACAGGGCTTGTTTTTCTCTGTGCAAAGCCTCCTTTACTAAGTCTGATTCATGGCTTTTTCCTAGAGGAGGAAAAAAAACAATATAATACATTTTATAACAACTGATGTCATTTAGAATCATTAATGTATAGAGACGGAGAACTATCTGGTTTGGACAATATTCAGTGCTCAGCCTTTTGCCTTATTTTCTATTAAAAAAGTACTTTGTTGAAAAAAAATAGTATTTACGCCAACAAATGCTACCAAAAAGTAAGGGACAGTACGGTGTCACACTGAGGAGAAACTCCTGCCGTATTGCAGACGGTGTAACAGTATCTGCGACGGAGATCTGCAGTGGCCATTTTTAGCTTGCGACTGGCTGCTGTTGACTGGGAAACAGCACGTGCCCCCACGGAGGGAGAGCCCCACACAGGGCCGAGCCTCGGCCTGCGGGCAGCCCTTCCACCCACGGCAATCCGAAAGGCAAACGCAAAGGGGTCAGCTTCTCTTCAACGGCAAGGAAGGGGCCCTTGGTATCAGGAGCAAGTGAGGACTGGAGCCGCCTGCGTCACCGTTCTTGCCTTTTCTCCGCTGTCCACCCCTCCCAGCATTCAACAGATTTTTGGCAGTGCAAGCGCTTATTAAACCAGTAGACGGTGTCCTTCGATTCAGAACAAACTTTTGATAAGAGACTCACAAAGCAGAGTGCCCGTCACCCAGCACCACTTAGCAAATTTCAGCAGGTAGCTGGGACACGTTCTTGTGGTTATTCTTGGTGGGATATTTGCTCCCGGGCTTTCTGCACAGCCTCACTTGCTGTTATCATCGCCGCCAGCGTTCTTGCTGCCGCTCGCTGCTTCTTCAGTCTTCACGGGGCTTCCATCAGTCTGTCTGGTTTTGTTTTGTGTTTCTTCTAAGTATTGCTGTACAGCCTTCAGCACTGCGTTCTCCACCAGCCTTTTGCTGAGGCTCACCAGCTCTGCATCGTCTGGCTCTGCTGCATGTTTTTCACCTAGGTGTCACAACAGACAAGAGAAGGAATTCATTGCCACGGAAGGAGTAGCTGCCACTGTACTAGGGAGCCTCTGTCTGACCTGGATTTTAAGTTACTAGCTGCCTTTTCCTGATTGTAAAAATAAATTTCCCCCTCCTCAAGCTCTGAATCAAAAGTGTTTGATGAAGATGTGTAGAGTATATCAGACCAAACATATTTCACTGCTCATCTTTGTTACACTCCAGTTAAAAGTCATTGCCTAACTCTATGAGCACCCACTCAGCTTTTAAAAGAGTAAGCACGCAAATGTAATTTCTTCTGGACAAAAAATCACCCGTGCCATCTGGACAACAACAAAGAACTTGGCACATATTGAATTTACATTTTAGCAGCATTCTGAAATTTAGCTGCCCTTGTTTTGTGATTTTGTTTAATAAATATAAAATCTTCTACTTACTCAGTGCTTGTAATTCAAGTGTGTCACATGGGAAAAATGACTAAAACAATCCAATTGCGGATTAGAACGTTTTTGTTTTTTTTTTTTTTCTGAACAAAATGTAAAACTTGGAAAACTCACATATTCACTCCCTGCCTCATTTCTGTCTTCTAACTTAAAGCCCTAACATTGAAGGAATCCAAGTTCTGTCAGTCTCTTCTTAGGTATCTGCTGATAAAAGCAAGCAGCTGGCATTTCCCTGCTTTTTGTTACGAGTCCACATGAATAAACATATATAGAAAGTAACTATACAGGGTGAGGATTCCCATACAACATTTTATGTATTTTGAAATTGTACTTTTCCATTAATCATTTCCCTAATAAACTACACAGCTTACTGCAGCATCCTCCTTTTATGACCAGGAAAAGCAGATTTTATTGTCCAGTTTCCACCAGCAAGGTAATTTGCCACTTTGTCATTTCTTGCACTAGGTAAATAACTGTTTCCCTCCATCTATACTTAAAAGCCATACATTTAGTGTCCTTTTCTAGAGTTAGCATTCTGCAATCAGTAATAAGAGGCTGCTTAGTCACACGCATCTGGTGAAAGAGATACTATTGTATGCTCTCAAGCACAAAGCTCTGTACTGTTCAATTATCTAAATTTGTTCCTTTTCATATATGCAAATTTATCCAAGTTTGCTAGCACACATACATTATAGTTCTAGAACACTTATTAGTCCTCCTAGTCGATTGCACAACCTAGAAGTGATTTCACTGATAAAACATAATTCATACAGGGATTCAAGCAAGAGAGGGACAGATATACAAAACTCCTCATCTTCAGAGGCAGTGCCTTTATTAGGTGTAAAATATGAGGCTCCTGTTCAGGAACAGCAGGACAGTTCCAGCTCTGGGCCTTCACAGCCCTGTTACTGTGGGGAGGAAAAAGCTGTGCTCTCCATCTGAACAGTCATCGGACTAGACCTGGGTAAAGTAAAAATTTTGAAAAATGCTCTACAAAATATTTTAAAAGGCAGCTATGGAAGCCGTTTTGGTTAAAACAAAATGACCTCTCATGATTTGTCTACGCAATTCTGAACAAAATCGATGGGAAATACAGTGCTCAGCCACTCTGACACTTGACCCTAGGACTTAACATGCAGAATATGACTAATCAGTCAGAGAGGCCTCCAGGTACCACAAAACAGTAATGATTATATTTACTCAGAATGTAATTTTACTTGCAGTAATTACATATTATTCTTGCAGTGTAAAAAAGGACAGAGCTCTTCTCATAAATATTTTCTGCAAAACAGTTCTCATTTACATATATATAAAATCCATATATCTACTATTGCATTTAAAACTTCAAGTTAAGTAGATAGCTCGCTGTGTAAGTAATTTCTCAAGCCTGAAAAAAGTCAGACTACTTAAAATGAGTCTTTTAGAGGTACAGTTTATATAGCTATAGGGTTGTTTTGTTATTTGTTTGTTTTGAATATTTTGGAGACATTCATGACTCAAAGTCTGGAGTTGAGTCTATAGCACCTCCTAAGTAAGCTCTGCATTCCCACTGGGAAGACACAGGTGAGCACATCCTTGTATGAAGAGTGCCCTTGGGTTTATCTGTTCGGCCTCCTTGGTGGACCAGCATATGGGGCTACATGATTCACTCATGCTCTCTGTCTTCTCAGACTCCCTGAACAGAAGCTGAGTGAGTGTCTCCACTGTGCTGAGGTTCATGGGCAAGGCAGTGGTATACTCTTATTCATGACTGTTGACAGAAATAGGTCATGTAGTAATAACAGGTATTGATCATCGATATTTTCTGGAATATTGAACACACGTATAGATCCTGTTTACCTCTCTCTCCAAGCTGTAACTGCTGCTTGCCTGTTTCTTAGACATACACAATTGCTTTGCAGCAGGTAAATGCTGCTTTATGTAGACTGTCTTATAGGAATTAGTAGAATATCAGTAAAAAGTTATCACAGATGTGAATGTTCTATATTCAAAAGGTGAGGTTGAATAATTCAGAATTGCTTTGTTTGTAAGCTCTGTTCTGAAAAGGGAACAGGCAGACCTAATGTGTGCTGTATTTGCATCTATGCTGTGCCTCTCCCTTATTTCTGTGCCTGTGAATAAAAAAAAATTCCACTGCCTTCCCCTGCCCATAACTCAGAATAAAACTGAAAAAAACACCTCTTTTGTTTATCCCAGAATTGTCTTCTGTGATTTTCTAAAGATGAAAAAAAATTCATGTTCTGTGAATATATCTCAATGCTTCCACACACAGCAGTGTTTTTTATTACCAAAACTGAAGCATACCTATTGTCTCAAAATGACCACCATTTTCTACAAAAGAGAATTACCAATTGCACAGAATTATTCAAAAGGGGCTTTTTGTTCCTATAGTATGCTGCTAGCAGTTACCGACATGAACCAGATCCCTGCAACCAAATCCAAGTTTGGATTCAAATTCACTGCTCTCTCTCCCCACTGGACTAGGTTTATGCCCTCTTATGCTTTAAAAGCCTGTGATCTGGATTTTGAATGCTGCCTTGGAACAAATCAGATTTTATGGTCCTGGTACAGCATTTTTACATGTTCCTGACACAGTCTGTTTTAGAACACATGTGGATCTCAGATTTGGAAAGAGGCAGGATAGTTATTTGTATCCCTCTCCTGTTTATACTACTGGCCCATTTTTTTGGAGAGATATAATTGAAGCAACCATTAGTGGATTCCTTTTACTGAAAAAGCCATTTTACAAATCTTCACTAGCTATACTCCAAGACAATATCCTGTAATCCTTGCCTCATGGTCTCAACACACTGACTGGGTTTTGGTTTTCCTTCCAGCAACCTTTATCACAAAAAAAAGATGCCAGCACAGGGCAAATTATAAAGAAGATCCTTGGTATTTTGCATAGGTGACCGAGATGATCTGCAAAGTTCCATAGTGTGGCAGCAGAGGTTACAGTCTGCAGCCTGGGGAGGGCTGAGGTAACAGACATCCCTCAGTTTACCTTTTCATTCACCAGTTTCATAAAACTGTTTGTTACAAACTCCAGAAAGAAGAAAAACTACAAGGGACTCAGAACACAAAATCTCTCAAAAACTAAATGCTAAGAAATTCTTTCTGAATGACAGAAAACTTAACTTTTCTACTTACACGGTGCCTGCTACTGACACCAAGAGGGTGAGCCAAGTTGCTGTTGCATATATGCAACGCTTTCACCACAAGACATCCCTTTCTAGAGGGACTCCTCAGCAGCTCTAATTAATAATAATTGCTCACTCTGAGATATTATTAAACCCCCATACAGGGACAAAAGCTTTGCTGCTGTGCAGTACAGTGGAACTAGAGGGAAGCAGGCAACCACTAACTATTGATGGACTAAGAAAACTTCAGCAGATGACTATCAATTACTTCTGCTTGTGGTGGGGTTGGAGAAAACAGGCCAGTAAAACAAATGCCAGACAGGTTTCAGCATGTGAATTCATGCAGTTGATGATGTCAGTGGCGTGCCTTTATCATGGTTCACTATACCTACTTTAGCTGGAAAAGACCCAAGACCCACAAGCTATACTCAAGACCTGTATTCATAACACCCAAGCAGACGTAGGCTATTGCAAGGCTGCCATGCCTGGCTGCAGCATGTGGAAACATGTACTTTTTGCTACACTAGACTTGTGTGGCTACAGAATCTGATTTAATATGAAATTAAATCTCATTGACTTCCATGGGAATTGGATGAGGTTTCTACACAATGCACTGCAATGTCCTGTGCATCAGACCAATTTGTTGAACGTTTTCTTTACTGAGGACTCTCAGATATATCTGGCAGGCCAAATATATTAACAGAACTATGGCATTAAAGAAAAACCATCCCTCTTCATCCTGCAGACAGGGAGTCCACAGTCATAATAAGCTGCTATCAGGCACCAGACCATATGCTTCCCATCCTTGCAAACTACTATGAATGAGCCAGAACATTTGAGATCATCGTTTTGAAGCACTGAACACAAACATGAGCATGTGCCCATATCTAATCAACACAGTAGGCATTATCAGGAAAGTCAGAACTCTGAACATTTCCTCGTTAATTAGGAAGGACGTCCATGAAAATTCTTGAGTGGTCAGTTAAGGAATTGGCACAAAAAAGGCACTGAGAGGAAGGCTGAAATTATAATTGCATTACAACATGATGGTGATGACATTTGTCTTGCTGGATTTTCTCACTTTATGGTAAGCAGTGTGTGTTGTTTAGCTCTCCTCTTGGAAATCTAACAAACCTCTTTAGTCTTGCATATGTTGCTCTGTAAACACAGGACTGTCTAAGAAGGCAATACAGGCAACTGTGCTGAATATGCAGGTTTCTAGATCGCAGGAAAGACTTTTTCATTTGATTGGCCCCACCATGGAATAAACCTAACAAAATTAGAAATTTCTAGTAAAGAGGAAATGAAGGGTGTTGCAGCTATTCAGGGAAAAAGGTGCTCTTGCCAGCTTCAGTGATGAGAGCAGGAATACCTGCGGCTCCTCTTGAGGCTTAGTGAACGTGGCAGAAGTTTGGTTTCTTACAGGCAAAACCCTTTGAAGCTCAGCAATCTACAATTTCTGACCACCTCTAACTATTAAGTAGAGAAACAGGATGTGCTTTGCGAAACCTAGCCTTCCTTCTATGAGCCCTGAAGGATGTGATACCACAGCCACAAGCCTTCAAAACACACAAAAAAGGTAAACTAAGACTACCCCTGGCATGGAGTTCTGTTGAACATCTTGGGTGTATTTTCCTAGTAAAAGTGATAATCTGACAGACAAATTTCCTGGCTCCCTTACTGTAGTTTAATATTTAAAATTAATTTATAAGAAGTCTCATGTACCAGGAAACAAAGATAACATGTTGAAGGACAGAAGACAGATTAAAAGTCTGGGGGTTTTACTTGATTTTTTCACCAATACTCACATAACAAAAACAGCTCCAGTTACAAAAGTTGTTGTAAGAAAAATATCAAACATTTACTCACAAGTGTGATGGGGGAACTAACTTAATGTACATTCACCTGTTGTTACTGTCTCCTATCCTTATATTCTCTGTGAACTTCAATTTAATTTCTTCAGGATTCATCTGTAACTATACAACTTCTAATAATACCCTATTTTGGCTGAGAGTTATTCATGCTACTGTCAAGTAGACTAAAAAAAGCAACCTTTTTTGGACCAAGACACACATTAAACAAATACTAAGCAAATAATCTTAACAAGCTGATCCTGCATTGCTGATCCTCCCGAGCTTAAAAAAAAAAAAAAAGACTCCATACAAACTCATTCTATCAAGAAGCCTCTCACATAGTACATCTTTCCTCAGGGAAAGCAATTTTGAAAAGATTTTTAAATTATGGAGAAAAAAAGTCAAATTTTAACCAATGCACATTTTCATTTAATTACTTCAATTGCAGTAACATGAGCTGTGAATCACAGTTTCATGCTGCTTGAACTGCAAAAGGAAGATGAAATCTTGTCAGAAAAAGATTTAGATGTAAGTATAATTGCAATTCAAGAGGCTATTCAACAGTGTCCATAAAATACTGTAATAACTTTCAATTTTTATGGAAAAATGTAATTTGTACGGTGTTTTTAACACCTCTGTAATCATACTTAATTAGACCCTGAATCTAATGGAAGGAAGTCAACAGTCACCTCTCTTGGCAGGAGCATCTTACATAGGTTTGAACTGGTAGTGCAGCTACATCCTGAGGCTGTCAAAATAGATGCGTCTAAGTCTTTTCCTCTAGGTTCTTGCATGAAGGAACTCAACCCACTTCATCGTCTTGGGCAAACCATGAAGTTACATACTTTTTAACGTAAGAGTAGTATTGTAGCTGTCTTTCATTTAATGGATCAAGCTTACAGAATCTGACAAAATTTCTTAATAGCTCTGGGAAAACTGACAAAACACCCTTAAGGCAACTTGAATGTCATTTAAAAAATTATATCTCTATATAAAAATAATTAGGTACTTATTATGCCATTTCCTTTCTTCATCACCTTTATGTATATTTTGCCTCAAGTAATGTATTTATCTTAAGTAATGTACCCTTTCTTCCTTCCCTTTCATTTGCCAAAACATCCACTTTAAATGTGTTTTTTTTTTTAAGCTAGAATTTTACTTAAGTTTTCATTCTGATTTTGTGTAAAAATTCATTGTTCTACCGCATATGGGTTTATGGAAAGGTTTGTAAATAGTAAACTTATTTTTGACACTTGGAAAGGTTAGCTCATAAAAGTTTGGACCTCTCTTTAAATGCCCTGGTTCAGAACCCATAAAAGTACATCTTAGAATAGACAAGCTCTTCCTCAGTTTTCATCTCTCTCCGAAAACCCAAATATACTCACATGCAAGAAGGAACCTTGATGTCCAAAATAAATACTGAGGTAAGATAAGCAGCAAATTCAGACATGTTTGGTCATAATAAATTGCTCTGTCATGGTTTTTCCTGTCACCATAGTCATATGGAATCAGTGGTTATAAATGCTGGAAGTATGACTACAGTTCACTTTAGATTCCCAGGAATCTAAAACTTGCTTCTAGAGTATAGCATAGAGAGATCATTTAATGAAATCTGTGGATTAAATAAACTGAAACATTACCATGTCAAAAAACTAAACGTAATGCAATCAATCTTTCACATAAAATGAGACTTCATAATCTAGAACAAGAAAAACATGAAAGAATAGAGGACAACACTAATTTTTTTTTCCATCCTATTTTCTTTATGAATAGTGCATACATCTTAAGTTGATGAACAAGCACCTAGTAATCAAAATTAATGTTATTCTTGAGTCTGCGTCACCATTAGAAATCAAGAGCAATTGAGTCCTGATTATTTGTTTAAACTAGTGTCTTACTTTCATATCCTTTTTATGCTGAATATCAAATAGTAATAAAAATATTTTCTTTGTGAAACAACGTAAAACTCCTTAAGAACACAACCAACATTTTCCTACCTAATGGCAACACTTCCTTAGTCAGTAATTCCATACAGCTCTCACACTGTGCTCTAGCCTCTCTCTTTCCCCATGTTTCTACTTCCTCAAACTCAGTAAACCAAACCCATTCTAGCAGCACTTCAATGATATCAATCCAGAAAAATGCATCAGCCAAAAACTGAACTAATCCTCACACCTTTTACCAACTTACACTCTGTACCAGAACTGATTGCTCATTACCATGCCTTAAAATTAATGGCTCTCTTCTCTTTAAACTCCTTTTTCCATTTGCTATTTTTATCTCTGCCTACACATTATACACAATTCCACCTCTTCAGCAACCTAATAATTCTAATTCTGTCCCATCAGCATCAATGAAGAACTGCTTATTTATGCCAGCTGGTCTTCTGGTCCTTTATTTCTCTCAGGCTAAATAGTTCTAATTTGGAGTTTCATCTTTGTTTCTTCATCTTTCTCCAACTCATAGTAAAAGAACAGAAGCTGGATATCCATGCCAAAACTAATTCTTTGCACTTCTCTTCACTGGATTCAGAACTAACTGTGAAATCAAAAGCGGGTATTTTTTCTTCACTTCAGTTAGAAAGCAATGCATTTGATTCCATGGTTCCCTTTGCCTTTATGTTTTCCACTCAGAAAAGTTCTCCTACTTCTATGTTTGGCTACAGAGGACAAGAAAAGTTCATTAAGGATGAAGAGAAGGAAAGAGATGGGCAACAGCTCCCCTCAAGAACAAATTATATCATTCACGATTTTGAGACTTCCCGGGACAGCTTAACTCATCTGATAGCTGCATGGCACAACGCAGTGTGGTTTTAACTCCAAGAACGCAGGCACAGCTACACTTCAGAGGGTCGTGTGCCCTTACTGTGTTGGGCACCAGAAGGAGAGTAACCCAGAGCATTTGAGAATTAGCCTGTCCTCACATTTTATGCCTTCTGTAGGGATTATGTCTAAAAAAGGACTAAAAGGGAATGATATTAATCTCCAAAGCAAAATGATGCACTTCATTTGGAGTAGTTATTATCATTATTATTATTATTCCCTTGTGCTCATGCAGGCACTACAGGCAATGCCTTCACGATCTGGGCTGTGCTACACCAAGCTCTGTGTCTTTCCTACACTTGACCGTCCTTCCAAATGTTTCAGTATAACTACAACAGAGAACACATATAATGTGCTAATAGGGTACACAGGTAGGGTCAAGAGAAAGTAACATTTATTTCATTAAATTGGGCATTCAACAGTGTTTTGAAACATGCAAACACTACACCTAGCTTCACTTTAACAAAAGAAAGGTAAACCCAGAATTGAGGAGTGCATTCAATCACTAGAACTCACCTTAGTCACAGGCTATATTTTGTAGAACTACATAAATAAACTTTTCATTTTGTGCTGGAAAAATCTCTCAAATTCTATTAATGATGTGTATGTGAAAGGTAAAAGGGGAGCTCCGAAAAGAGGGGAAGAAAGCATTAGGCTATGCTGGATGGTGATGAATTTTTAAGGCAGTAAAAAAAAAAAATAAACTCATTTGCTGATTCTTCTCAGTCACAGTAAGTGCTGCAGAAAGCACGCCTGATAATATTTTTATTCAATCTTCATGCTTTGTATTTAAGTAGAAAATTGAATAAAATGCCATTTAAAAAAAAATTATCACTATGATGTGAAACAGGGTGAGTAACACAGTAATAGACCATGGCGTAAGATATTTCTCCTCTTAGCAAAATGATACAAGCTCTCTGTTGAAAGTAAATGAATTATCCATGCCTGAGGATTTTAACTCACAGGAAACTCAGTCCAGATGAAGTTCACCTGAGACTGACAGATCAACAAAGGGATTAAGTCATCAGCAGAAATGATAAAGTGGATTTTGAGATTTTGGGGATTCGATTCCAGAAGAGGTACCTAATAAGGAATGAAATTTCTCTATACCAATTTAGGACAGAGTTCCTAAGGTTCATGTGAGTTAAAGGCAAAGTGAACAGCCTGACAAAAGTTCAGCTGTGTATGCTAACATCAGAATTCCAAGTCTACAAGCACCAACTATTGCAAAAGTCTGTCAGTGCCAAATCTATTGCTGGTACAGTGTACTTTCAGCTGCTTAAGGCCCAAGTCTGTAGTGAAGTTTTTATCAGTTGAAGGAATCTAAATTTTAAGCAATGTCTGTGGCATCCAGTCCATTTTCCTTTTGTTATGGTAGGATAATTTTGTAGCCCTTTCTCCATACTAACGTCCATAGCACATGTGACCCTATACCCTGAAATCCCCTGAATCCCAGACTCTTCTGTCACTTCTATACTTCAAGCTTATAGAAACACTCAAATTTCAGAAATGGCTAAAATGTTTAAATATGAAACATTACAAAACCAGCAATAATCAACTGCTGAACAAAGTGCCAGTATGCCTCACTACAATACTTTTCAAGGTATCTTATTTTCCATTTTGGCTATAGTCCCGTAAATAATAACAGACCAATGTCGTCTAAAGGACAATCCCTCAGTGGGCCAAGGACCTTTGTTTGCCTTGTTGTCTTTGTCTCCATTAATCTGAAACTCTTGGTTACAACATTGCAAAACTCAGAGAGTCTCGGCAGCGCAGCATCTGTCACCGACAGGAAGCTTTCCTTGAAATATATACAAAATGTTCTCTCTTGTTATTTCACATGATGCAATATAAGTAATCCCATGCTATCTCAACATTGCTTAATCATGCTAACCAGTTCCTCCTCCTGCCTTCTGGCTTTGTAGCTTATTTTTCCTCAAAACTAGCTAGCTCCTACTGTCACAGCACATGGGCTGCACCCAAGATGGAGCTCTGCAGTTCCCCAGAGATTTTCTGGAAGTGGCAGCCTGGGCTCCTACTCTGTATATGGAGCACTACCTTCTTTTGAAAACATCCCTCTTCCTTCAAACTTCTTCCTTCTCTTCTCCACAAGTATGCGTCTTGAGCTTCTAGGACAAAAGTTACACTCATCTTTCCAGCACAGATTTAGCTAGTTCTGCATG
>NW_008621365.1:0-13476 GCF_000691845.1 Merops nubicus | reverse complement strand
ATTCCTGCTAAAAGGTTGTAGGTCTGGTGGCACATGATCTTGCTGGAGGGGGAAAAATAGATGATTGATTTTTTTTTTTAACTTCCCAGAGGTGAGCCTTTTCAATAGACGAGACCTCTTTTCTCCCACTTTTAAAAGAGAGCCAAGTGCAGCCTTCTGATTATTCAAGGTCTGTATAGATATGCCAAATTTGAGAATCTGATTATTTATTTACATATTGGTTTCTATAGACCTTTAATGAAACAAAATAACTTAGTCTCCCTTTCTTAATGACATGGTATCTTTAAGAGAGGCTGTGCAGATCAATTTTATGTTTTAAAAAAAAATTAATATTTTAATGGTTTCTTGAATAAAGGTTAAAACATGCCTGCCTGCTTAGAGGAATACCACTCTCCATTAGAAAACAAAGCACTCAGCTAGCATTAACCACCGCGAATATGACAGTCTAAGGAGAAAAAAAAAAAAGGCACATTTAAAACATCAGGTTAGGAAGAAATAAACAACCACCACTTGTGGCTGTATAACACTTTCCCACGCCTAAGTGTGGTAATGCTATTTCGGTAAGAGAGGTTTTTTCCATATGTTACCATCTCTACAGTGTGAGTGGCTCCACTCTAAACTCACAGGGATTAGGTTACAGTAGGACTTGTTATATAGCAATACAATAGGTTGAAGCAAATGCATATCTAAATTTGGTAGCTGTTCATATATAGTAACAGAGAACAGTATTTCAAGTTTAGCATATCACGCTTCTTGTTTGGCTGTAGTACCCATTTGCTCATGTGTCACATATGAGCAGAAAAGGGAGACTCTGCTCAGGTTCTGGGTTGACATTAGGCATAACGCCCGTCCTCACAGTAAAATAAAAAGCATCTCTGAAACCCAACGCTTCATTCAGAGGTACCTGGCTATGTTTACACAGGTGAACTCCACAGAGCCAGCAGTTGTTCTCTGCCCATAAGGTAAATTAGCACAATGGAGCTCAGGTCCACCCCATCCTGCTCTGCTGACCTCTGAAATGGCATGGTTGCGTCCAAACTGCCTGCTGGGAAATTATTTGGATGGTGCTAACGCCCAGCCAGTGCCCAGGAGCTGCTGCAGAAGGTGCCCTTTTGCCAAGGCCAGAACTGTGCTTGGGTCATAGCATGGGCAGGGCAGTTCCAGCGCCCAGGTGCATCCCCAGAAACTCCTTCACACAGTACACAGGAGTACAAGACATGCAGAGTGCTCTCCAGAGCCAGGTTGTCTGTGGGTAGCAAAGCTGAGAAACACATTGAGCCAAATTCTGCATTCATGAAACGGTTACTTCTGTGGATTTCTACTGGCAGAGTTTTTTACTCATAACTCCAAAGCAGCCCAGCACAAATGAAAACAGAAATAAGAACTAAGAACAGTTTCAGACAGTAACGCAGTAGTAGCTAGAGTAACGTGTGTGCCAGAGGACAGGATTTGGCTTGTGACTCCAGTAAAGCTATGGGAACAACACAATCTCCACTTCCTCTTCCACTGCAATGAAATCCTACTGCTGTAGTGCCGATTTAATCTCCAGAAGTAAGGAAATGGAAAGATAAAATTTGTGACTGTAATACTTAAGACTTTCTGATGCTTTCTACTTCTCAGGGCAAGTCTTGCAGCACTTCGGAAAACCATGCTGCTCCTTCTACTGTTTGGTGAGTGCCGAGTGGCACAATTGTATAGTGGCCTGAGAGGTGCTGTGCCAGAGTGAACTGAGAAAGTATGTAATAACCAATATGAGGAACAGCACTAAGAGGATTTCTGTTACACAGAATAAGTTACTTGGATGTTGTTCACTGGGAATACAGGGTAGCTTTTAATATTATCCGATAGCAATGGCCTGTAATTTACACTTTGGAAATCAATAAAAGCACCAGGCTGTAGCCTTTGCCTTATTCAACAGCATGCTAGAGTAATGCAAGCAGAGCTCCTCTGAGAACCTTGTCTTCCTTTTGCTGTGGCAATGGTGTTACTAAAATAATCTTTAAATCATCTTAATAGCTTAGAAGACAGACTATCTCATGTATACACACATATGGGGTGACTACAAAACATTTTCCACTAATGAGTAACAATGTCTAACCTGATTACTTAAAAAAACATGAGAAATCTAATACGACAATTCCACTTCCTATCTGTATACAAGGCAATCAGTGAAGTTATTCTCTTCAGTTCACCCAAGACATGTTATACATGTTTACTGTCTTTTGCTCTTTATTCTCAAACCCAGAAGGATATAGGATAGCAGCAGACACACCACTTTACCAAACTAGTATAAATGCATAAAATTTGCAAGTGATCTTATTTTCCTTCCAGGCTGACTCTTCTTTAAGAAACCATGCTGGAAGTCTCCTGCAAGAGCCCCACAAGCAGACTACCAGCCTGATTTTTAATGCCCAGGGCTGCAGGAACAATATTTTACCCAGGCTCCTTCCCCTGTTATGTGTGTACGTACAGAGAGGATTCCAGATGGAGCTGGCAATTTGCTGGCTTGCCATCTGAACCAGTCTCTCTGATATTATTTATAGAAGATCTGCTTTTAAATGGGCTAGCTGATATTCTCATCCATCTCTTGCCGCAGCCCTTGGCTGGGGACTGCCAGCGGACTGTCACAGCCATGACACTTGGCAGGCCAAGCCCTGGGTTGGTATAAATCAGCACTGCTCTTGCTTGCTGCTGCTAAGGGTTTCACTTGACATTTTCATGACCGCTTGATTCACGCTCCAGATAATCTGTCTCACTTACATGGTTTTACTTGCACGTTTAGCAAAAATCCTTAAATGCTGTTAGCTTGCTTCTAATTGAGTATTCCAACTGAAGTGTCCTTTTAGATAGCTTACAAGCTCTGCAGTACTAGATGGCATTATTACTGAAACTGTTATTTTTAATTAAAGTAACCTTTATTAAAATTCCCAGTTCAGTTACTGCACACTGGAAATTTTTCTGAGATTTTATCACTATCAAAAAAGCATAATTTTTACTACATAGTATTAAATTCATGGGCAAAAGCAACATGTATTCTTATTTGTATTATGCTGCAACTTGATAGACAACAATTAATTGCTAATTATTTCCCCTTTACAAAAGATGAAAAGCTATTTCCCATTACAGTATATTTTTAAAAAGTCACTCATTTCTATGCAAGTTTTTGTTTAACTTTATGCTGGTCATTCACAAAACAAGGTAATTGGATTTGAAAGATGTGGCTCGATAAGAAATAGTATTCACCATTCTTCGGTCTGTACTACTGTTTGGCTTTGAATCAAGAAGCAGCACAACTTGGAATGCTAAATACAATTTTCAGTTGTATCTGCCACTGCAGCTGGTGGCCCCCAGAAATGCCCAGGGCTATTTGAATGCTATTCCAGCAGAACTTGCTCAATTGCAAGTCATCCTAAAGCTTCCTTTTCCCTCGACTGCCATACAGGCTGTTTTAAGAGATATTCTTGAGTCTTTCGCTCCCTAACAGGGCAGTGAAATGACTGATGGTGGATGGAATTTAATCCGATATCTCTATAATCTAAAAAATACAGGGCTCAATTCTGTATCTACTTAAGCTTCTTGGCTCCCCAAACACTTGCCAATCATTTTAATTGAAGGAGCATCGGCGAGCTTAATAAGGAGATCAAGAAAATACTACTTCTCCTTTGGAATCAGCTCTTTTATTCATGTGGTTATTTGAATGAAATGCTTTACGGAAAGAATGAATAAAACATCTGGCTAATATCAGAAACTCTTCCACGTGGACTGCCTGAACTTGTAGCAAAACATGCTAAAAAGCTACTTGGCCATAAATTTTAAAATAGAGAAGAAAAAACAAAACAAACAAACAAAAAACCCCAAAACACAAACCACAACACCAAATGACAGAAATAATTGCATCAACATGCAGTAAAACAAATATTTTAAGAACAGTCCCTTTCCTTGACAGGGGATTCCATTTTTCTTTCCTTTACAGCATTATACATATAATAGCAGCAATACTTCATGGTACTGATCACTATCTCTTACTACATTTTACTTCCACCCAGGAAGAACTGCACAACCATAGCATAACTAATAGTGCATTTTTCACAACCCCCTCAAGCACCAGCCTCTGTTAGCCTGACATGCGTGCTGACTAGTTCCAGCAGTGGTGACCTTTGTAGGCTCACTGAGCTCACAGGCTCTGTTCCCATAATCTGCAAAGAAGCCTTCAGCTGTAAACAAAACAATTTTAAAGTTGTCTCTCATCTTTGCTCAATGAAAAAAATCTCATAATGCAGTACTAACTGCATTATCCACTGCAGTACTAACACGACGAAACAGTGAGGAATCTGCTCTGGTATAATTTAATAGATTATTTTACCTAAAGATCCACAAATGGCTCATACAATGCTCTTCACAGTGGAAATGGAGTATAAACTTGCATCACTTGTTTCATTTTCTTCCATGGCTCTTAACATTACCAGACTGGCATTAATTAACTATCTTTTCTTTGCCAATAAACTAATTTCTGGAATTCTCAGAGAACTATAGTTTTGCAGGTCATAAGAGGATGGGGAAGCACATAAATATGGAGATAACCTTCTTGTGAAATATAACCATGACAAATGCTATAGGACCTTGGAAGTTAGCCAACCAACGAGCAGCACAGCACTTTACCCTGGGAGGCAGCAGCCATATGAGGGGAATGCCACTGGAAGAGATGACAAAAGGGAAGAGATACACAGCCCATATTCCTCTCAGAGATTTGCCCTTCCAACTATTCTTGCTGCAGATCCTGAAAAGCATTGGACTACAACCTGGCAGGTCCATCTTGTTCTGTGCAGCTGGGTCTAGGGTAGGCACACACACCATTTCGCTGTCCTAAGAACACTGAACTTAGCAGGAAAGCCTGACCCATATGACTGCCCATATGACTGTCTATTTGATTTCATGTTTGATCCACAAGCATCACTGAATAAGTCTGCACAGAAACAGAGCTTATTAGACACCATAAAAGCCCTTTCATTGCACTAAGGAAGCAGTACAGTTTTAGTTGATCTCAATATAAGTGTTAGTAATAGAGTTTGTTGAGAAGGACACCATAATCAACCTATTCTGGTCAATGTCTTCTCCCTTCACACCACTAATCCTTCCCAAGAGCGAGGAAAGCTTCAGCTCCTCGCCACCCCAGCATCCTCTGCCTGCAGCAGGAAGCCAGCACCACCTCACGTGCACAAGGTCCTGAAGCTGCAACACTCAGCCTCAGCATTTCTGAAGCAACAGATGCACTTTACTAGATCCAGTCACACACTGGAAAAACTCAGTGTGGCTAGGTGATGGTTACCATCATCTGCCCCAGGGGTTTTGAGAATTCCTTCATTCACTTCAAGCAAAACAAGCCAACCTAACCTGTCAGTGATGGGAAAAGTGTTTAACATCACTGGGCTGATTTTGCCTTAAAGGAGTGCTCACACAACGTGCTCTGCTCTGAATCAGTGTAGCCAGCACACATCACCAGTGCATGGTGTAATGTCACTGGGGAGGATGGTGGCAGCAACGACTACACAGGATCAGCAACCTCGTCTATCAGCACTTTAAACCTAGAAGAGGACGGGTTTATGGCTGTAGAGCTGCTATTGTTTTGCTTATCTAACAACTGCCAGCATAGTAACACGGTTTCTATAAACATTGATCTGTAATAACTGAGGTTAATTAGTACTCTGTATGATCACAGATTTCTTGCTAGAACTCACTATGAATGACAACAGCTTGCAGCAACCTCCCCCCAGGCACTGGCAGGGTTACCAAAATTGCGGCCAGGCTTCACCTTGATAGTCTTATCAGGGTGGCAGGCATGCCAAAGATCACACAACTCCCACACAGGGGATAAAGAGGACTATGGTCATAGTAAAGTTGAAAGCAAGAGACAAGAGTTATCTTATGCCCCCTTTATCTATCATTTAAATGGATATAAAAGATACACAAGTTTGTCTCTCCCAATGTGTTTGGGACCTCACAGAGTTGCAGAGGCACTTACAGTAAAGTAACACGCAAAGAGAGGACAGTGCATGTGGTCTCGATATGGAAAAACATACACAACTGCAACAACATTGGAGGAATCTATGCCAATACCTCTCCAAAATATTATGTATCATCTGATAGCCAAAAAGGTCCTTATTGTTTTCACCTGTGCAAAGTGATGGTTGGCAATTACAGCGACCACAAGATGGACGTTAAGCTAGTCACCCTTGAATACTTAAGAAAATGGACAACAAACAGGAAAAATACAACAAACAGAAACAAACTGCCCACAAATATATCCAGAAGGGAAGTTTTAAGAGGGTCTTAACAATTGGCACAAACATGCCCTGCAACCAGCTCCTGGTGGCATCAGTAGAAGATGGAAAACAATCAACGTACTGCAATAACACCAGGCTGCATTGAAGGACCTGGGCAGTCCTCATCTTGCTACACAGTTACAAATGACCAGAGGCTGGTTCTCTGCTGACGTACTTTTTGAAAAGTAATCATTAAGTTCATTAAAATTCCAACTCCATCAACATGGAGGCAATTGTAGCAACCTCATCTCATTTCTGCTATGAGGATAGGCTGAGGGCACTGGGATTGTTCAGCCTGGAGAAGACTCCAGGGGAATCTTACACTTCCAGTACCTGAAGGGAACCTACAGGAAGGCTGGAGAGGGACTTCTTACAAGTGTCCAGTGACAAGACAAAGGGAAATGGTTTTAAACTGAAGGAGAGTAGGGTTAGACTGGATCTTAGGAAGAACTTCTTCAGCATGAGGGTGGAGAGACTCTGGAATAGCTTGCCCATGGAGGCTGTGGATGCCCCCTCCCTGGAGGTGTTCAAGGCCAGGTTGGATGAGGCCTTGAGCAACCTAGTCTAGTTGAGAGGCATCACAGAGTTTGGATTAGATGATCTCTAGGGTCCCTTCCAACCTGAGCCATTCTATGATTTCAAAGTTTCTCATGAGGGTCTTCTGGACTTTTTTATTATTCTTTCTCATCTTCTCTTAGTGTGATCAAGAAATAGTGTTGGTACCTGTCTCATCAGGAAACTAGTCACCTAAACCAATTAGCTAGTCCTGATCTTCTGCTTGCTACATCTGAAATGAAACCTTTTCCTCATTTCTCGTGGGTAATTCTTCAAGTCTTTTGATACAAACAGGTTTGGTTAAGGGTTTTGCTCAAGCTTCTCTGTGTACAGTAGTTATGGACTGCTGTGGTCCAAAGTAGTCCCAAATAAAGACTCTGGCCCCACATGTTTCTTCATTTCATACATAAATGCATATTACGTGAAGATGAAACTGTCAACCACATTTGTAATTTTCACTGTTTTAAAACAGTTACAAATCAACCTGGACATTTTTGATTATGAATCAAAGAATTCCCTTTTTTTATTACAAACCAAAGAATTCCCTGTCTTTGCTCATGTTTCTTTTCATGAAAAAAGCAATTCTGCCATAACTGTAAATAAATTATATAATAAACACTGCTGCTTTTTCCCCCCGTCAGTAACACAATTTAATAGTAAGGCAGCATTATTTGACTTGATTCATCTCCAGAATTTCTTGTTAGAATTCATTCTACACAAAACGTTCTGCCAGAAAGGTTTAAGGGAACCTAACATCTGCAATCTAATAGATTATAGAGCAAATCAGTCTGCTGCATACTCGTGAAATAGTAAAACGTAGCCCAGTTTTAAAAATTTTACAATTTTGGGCTTCAGAAGTCCACATACTCAAAAACTGGTAAAGAAATGAAATGCAATAACCTAATTTAATTTCTTTCCACAGGCCATATACGCTGATAGGATTTAAATTTGGAATTAAACATGTTTGTATTAACGTAAAGGGAGAGAAAAAAAAAATTGAATTTCACTTTTCAGCTACAAGTCAAATGCCACATGAAATTACTATAGATCAGACACTGGAAGAAATTCAGCAATATGTGTTCATACCACGTAGGACTATTTTCTAAAAGCAGTTATACATTAAAAAAAAAAAACCAAAAAAAAAAATCAAAAATATAGAGGCATTTGAAATGCTAGGGTCTGAAACCTGAGCCCTGAATTAAGGTTGACATATGGGTGATTCCCACAGTCCTTTATACAGAGGTGGTGAGTTTGCCTTATAGCTTCCCCCCAGGGTGCAGCCGGCCCTGCAGGGAGAGCCATAAGGGAAATGAGCCCCAGGGGTCCTGCACTGAGTTGACAAAGGTCAGGTGTCTGCTTGGGGATAAAAGCTGGGACCACTTGCAGGGAGTCAGGAGTGTCTGTCTGTGGAGTGCACTCCCCAGAGCTTCCTGGTTCAGGGCAGACCTCCTGACTCTCCCTGGAGCTGGGCCCCAGTCTGTTTAGACCTTTGTGAATGCGGGCCGATCGGGTGAGAGTCGCCGTGTGGTCACCTTTCTCTTATGTGTTCAGCTTGCTGGTCTGGCTGTTTCCCATGCCAACCGTGGGCAACCTCGGTTCACTGTTTGTACCACCTCTTGTGGGCCGAGTTATGTCCTTTGTGGGATCGTCAGTGATCATTCATGGAATGTCTTTCTTGTCTACAACACAGTCTGTGTATTGGTTCATCTTCCTGCTGGTAGTGGTATCATTTTTGTTGGGCCTGGTCATTGCAAAAACAGCATTTTACTGTCTAAGGTATATGGATACATCTAGCAGTTTTAAAACTTGCCAATTTCACAGATGCAGTTGTTTTTATTCTCTGTACCTCAAGACGACTATATTCTCTATTTTCTCTGAGGCCACGAACAGGCATCCACTGCTGAAGGCTTTTTAATAACTCCTTCCACCTATTTAAAAGCCTGTTCTTCTATCATCCCCTCCTGGATACCTTGCAATGAAGTTGAAGTTAACAGTTCACCTGAACCCCCTATTTTTTCTCTCAGATTTTCCTTAAATCTCTGTTTTCTTTTTTCTTCACTGGTGTGTACAATTATTCTAGTAGTGTAACTTCATTAAGAAGTGATTATTTTCAATAGCCAATGTCAATCCCAAGAACAGACATACAAGTAGCGATACTCATGACTTACAAATAGTAATGACAGCCTTGGCTGTCATCACACCTTTATTACACTTATTGTCTTGGTCACCAAATCTAATGTTGTTGGTTGCAGAAGGAGAAAGACTGCTTAATTTTCAACTTTGACATGGTTAAGTATTGAATATTTAGTTTTGGTTGGGACCACTCAATTTACTTTCTTTTGTTCCAACAGAGAATGGAAGCAATCTTAGCAACCTAATCATGGGCACTCTGAAGTTCTATGAAGGAAAAAGACAAATAACAACTAGTTGTTATTCAAAACAGCATTTTAAGGAATGTACCTTTCCTAGAAATTGTTTGTTTTTTCATCCACATAATAGACCTCTTTGTTTGTGTGTATGAGTAAATGTACGTGTAGGAGTGATGAAACAACACTACACAGGATATGGACAAGACAGGAAAGAATATAAGCACTGGGGAATAGAATGTATATAGGACTCAACAAACTCAGCTGATCAGTGTGTTTTCACATTTAGGGAAGAAGGGAAGAAGATAGTCCCTTCATAGTACCAGAGCAGGTATCACTCAGGAGCTAAGAGTTAAAACCTCACACAACAGAAGTGAAAAGTACATACAACCTTTGGGACAGGGAGATATTGGTATTGGAAACTAGTCAGACAGCCTGGCAAATGTACAAGGGCTGTTTAACAACAGGGATTGACTTACTATTTGTGGTAGGCAAACCTGTCCTGTCTCTCATGACAGAAAGCCAGACAATGCATCTTTTGTACTCTATCCGCATAAATGCAAAACAATTAATGATAACTTCTAACAATTGGCAAATTTAACCAAGGCATTGATTTGCAAACTTTAACTTTCAGGATTTTAAAAATCAGATTAAGACCCAAACAAAATAGTGGCCTTTCATTCACTGAACTTTCCTTTACCCTCAAAAACCAACCTCTAGTTTGATAAAATCAGGCAATTTTTGGTCAGGCCCAAAGGAGCAAGATCTGGACTGAATGTTGCTGTCCCAGCTGTGTGGCGGAGCTTGCCTGGTTCCCATGTGCAGGGTACGTAGCCCCAGGTCCTGTCTTCATTTATGTATATCCACAACTGTTAGCCTTGCTACATTCAATGTGCCCCGTAAGTAACTGTATAATAGCTATCAAACAACAAATTCACATGGTTTGATTTCATGAAATGAAGTGCTTAAAGTGCCCATGTTGCTATTATTCACCCTCTCAAGTTGTGAAACACATCTTTTAGAATGCAAGTTTCATGTTCTATTCTGATGTGACCAGCCTTATTTCACATCAGTAATAGTCAAACACAGGAATTTTGTATGCATTCAATACATAACAGATTTTTCAAACAATTTTGGGCCAGTACAACAAAGACTCTAGCCCTTGATTTCCTATTAGATAGCAAAAGTACTAACACACATACAGATAAAATGAAATTTTAATTATCAAAGATGCTACTGCACTTCAGGAAGACAAGAAGCCTTGAACTGCTGCAGCACTGGAGCTGTGTTTTGCTGAAACACCTTCTCACACCTGTCCTTTTCTAATGGTTTTATTAGGCACTCCATGCCTACGATACTGGGGAGAGGGATTTTCAATCTGTTCCAGAACAACTCTTACGATCTTACCACAACTATAACCTCGGAAAACATTTAGCCAAGTTTTGTACTTATACTTGAATAGGAAAGGGATGTGAAATAC
Organism: Merops nubicus; assembly: GCF_000691845.1. Classification (NCBI taxonomy): domain Eukaryota; kingdom Metazoa; phylum Chordata; class Aves; order Coraciiformes; family Meropidae; genus Merops; species Merops nubicus. Next base: position 2,755 of record NW_008621365.1, on the reverse strand, counting down.
ATGCTGCGTGTGGATAGATGTAAGCAAGTGGCTGTTCAAACTTCATGTCATGACTCAGCTTCTACAAGTCAGTACCTGTGCTGCATTTGAGTCATAGGCATCTCTTAATTTCTAAGGTTAAATTTATCTTTTTCCTTTTCCTTGCTAAACAATGCATATTAGGCAATGAGTTGAAGCTAAATTCTGTTTAGATCTATTTCACATCAAGTCTGAACTCAAACTTTAAAAAGCATGCCGTGAAAGCAATGAGCTTTCACCTCACTCAACACAAATCCGTTACAGAACAGTACCAGACAACACCATCTACCACACCTTTTAAAACTGTCATACATGTAAAGGAAACATTTCCTTACTAAGTAATGAGCTCACAGCAATTCAGTAACTGACATTCATCAGCCGTGTTTAACTTGAAGCACCTCGGCTGAAACAAAACTCTAGGAAGCCCATAATGAAGTTTGGATGCTTTCATCTTCACTGTGACTGAAGCGAGGCAGGAGACCTGCTGAGCTGCTGTCTACTGCAAGTGCTTGCCTTTATTTAATGTACTTTTTGTTTCTCATGTACAACCACCACACGATCATGATTTCCACCTGCGTATTTGCTAGCCAGGATAATTTAGCAGCAATAAGAGGCCAGGCTAGTTTCACAGCACAACTAGTGGCCATCACAATAATATGACAGGAGATGAAAAATGTATGTGAAAGTCATTCCCTTCTGGCTGTTCCATGTGCTCAGATTCAAACCATCCGCCTCGCTGGGGCACAGCCAGGTACAGCAGCACTTCCTCCCGCCGCCCAGGGGAGCCGGGCGTGGCACAAGAGAGGGGGGAGGGAGGCCAAGGCACCAGCCGAAAGGAAGCCCTTCTCCCTCTTCTTCTCCAGACTGCTGGACTGAGGGAAATCAGTCATATCCACCATGCTCATCACATGCTTCCTCCGTCTTTCCCTTTTCAAGATGTCTCCAGTCTTACTCCCCCACAAACACTGGTAAAACAGTGCCACATCTAATTTTTCTCTCCTCATTTGAGATACCACCCTCTTACCTCATCCACAGCCAGACCTCCTCACTGCAGACTCCCATCATCCTACAAATACCATTTCTGTCCCTCCCTGATCCTCGGGGGTTTGTGCCACACCTTTCAGATGCTAGATGCCAAAAGCCCACTTCTTTCAAAAGCCTTCATAACTTTGCATGCAATGACATCTCCTTAATGATTTTTCAGCTACAAGCAGTTTGAGGTCATGCTAATACTAAATGTGACATCTAGTAGTGTTCCATTCACTCCCAGGAGGGCATACAAAGAAAGCTGGTGCACGACAGGTAATGCCAGAAGAAAACAAAAAGGCAATGAAGGGAGGGGACCAAGAGAAGCAGAAAAAGTGATAGATTCTTCTGTGTCCTATCTTTTGTTCTGTAAAACAATTGACAAAACAATCTTAGAAACAATTTGTTTGTCTGCCTTCACCTAGTCTGTGTATCAGAAGTGAGATGCACCAGCTACTTGCTTTTCATGTAAAGACGTTCTGTGCAGGCTATATGATAAAAAGTTTTGAAATATAAAACATTCCTAGCCATTCTGCCTGTGCAACATTTACAATATTTACCCTTATACCATGACTTGTGAAGGAAAAACATTTTAGAATAGCCAACTTATTTTTTCTTGCCATTGTCTTCTAGATTTCTTGCACTACTGGTGTGCACATTTATTTTTTAACTGACGGTATAAACTCTCATTTTATTTATGCCTTGACAGCTTCCCAAGTATCAAGAATGAAATACAAACCAGATCAGAAAACTGGGTTTTCTAGCCTACAGCTAATGAATTATGAGAATTTAGTTAAAACTGATTCAGACATAATATGACAGAAACTTGGCTGCAGCTTCTATGAGGAAGGTTGAAAATACTTCACTGAGCAAAAAGTCAAGAGTAAATATTGTGTAACCAAACTTAGGACAAAAATAATTTTCAGCACAGCATTTAAGAGAAGTAACATTCCAGTCAAATTAGCTGCTTTGAATCAGTGTACCAAAGGATAAGGTAATCAAAACTGCTTCCTCTAATTCAACTTCCATTTATTCAGCTAAAAGCAAACCCAGAGATACACACTTGATAGTCACTCCAGACACTACCAGATGAAGACAAAGTGCAACTATTCCCTCACTTGGTCAGATTAAAACTGCACATCAACCAACACCCATATGATAATTGATTTCCTTCCACATTCATCAGCATTGCTATCCACAAAATCTCCATTCTTTCTGGCTGCTGGTAATGGCCATTACCATCAATATGTGTATGCCATCAACACCAAAACCTTCTCATCTCTTACTCTAAACTGCACTTGGTAAAATCACACCTGCCTTTCATCCCTCACTTTAAATTACACTTGTTAAAAAGAAAAATTAAGATACCCACTTCAGCTACATTTGCACAGAAAAGAACTGCTAGAACGCTGACAAACAAAATCAGGCATTATTAGAGATCTTTATCAGGAAGAAATCTTAACCTGCTTAGCGGAAATTTTACTCAATTAGTCTCCACCTCTCCCCATTCTCTCTCCAAAAAGCAATCTGTGAATTTTCCAAAAGGAAAGAACAGCCCGAGGACTGCCCGCCCGCTCCCCGCGGCTCTCCCCAGCCGAGACGGCGGCGGGCACCGCGGCACCGCTCCCCACTTACTGATTTTTTCCTCCCCCCTGGAGAAGGGAAAGCAGCAGAGCTGGCCCATGGCATCTGCCGCTGCGCCCTGCGCCTC
>NW_008621364.1:0-1154 GCF_000691845.1 Merops nubicus | reverse complement strand
TTTCTCTTGCTCTTTCTTTAGTTTTGACTCCTATTAGAATATAGATCACATAAACACACTTTCTCTACTGCCTGTTCCCAACAGAAATCAACTATGCTCAGTTTCACAGTGGCAAACTTTTAGAATTTTTTAAAAGCCACATTTGGGGAAAAATAACAGACATACACAGACGAGAGTCACACCTTAACAAATAACAAGCCCCTGCAACAAATCAACAGGCTGCTTAAAGACTATCAAATAAGAAACAGACACAAGTTTTAACTTGTGCTATATGTGCATTCTTCACTATCTTCCTTTTACTGCAATGCTTATTTTATTTAAATAAGTATAAGTATCTAAAAGCAGCACCTTTTTCACAACAGAAGCATGGTTGAGCACTTGCTAAAATATAACTCCATGAATATGAACTACTGCAAATCACACAAAGTAGAGAGAAAAGGACAGAGAGATTCATTTTCAACACAGGAATTAAAACTGTTTTCAGAAACAAAAAACGCCCATTGAAGTACTGAAAAATTCCCTCCCTGTTGAAGGAAAATAATCCAAGCACACAAAGAACATAAGCAGCTGAGCTAGAAAGAAAACGGTGATGGATTTAATACATCCATTATTATCCCAGGAATGAATGAAGTGGGTTATATACAGTTTGTTTTGCCTAAGAGAATTCTTAGGAAATTTACACACATTCAGGAAGCAGTCCAGTAATTCTGCAGACTATGCTAAAATCTGAGCATGTTTTTTTATCTACCATTTTGTAAACAGAAATCATGGCAATGAAACAACTGACCCTACGTTTCACAACAGGCAGCTGCTAGCTGGTATGTTGATGGTGGATCTCAGCCACATTGGAAGAACTAGACAAGAAAAAAAAAAGTACTGGTTGATTAGAGCTGCCCAAATGGCTAGATATTGAATGCTCCATAGCATCTGTCAAATAAAGAGAACATTCAGATCAGAGAAAGCAAAAGAAAAAAAATCTCACTAAACTGGAATGAGAACAAACTATTAGAGTAGAAAAGTGAGAAGATTGTAAAGAGAACACAGGATGAAACAATGTGAGAAAAAGCACACCATCTGTACCTTTCAATGTTAATATTAATAACATGAATTAACACGTATTAACAAACGTTTTTGCTGGAATTTCAAATACACCT
>NW_008621363.1:54146-109945 GCF_000691845.1 Merops nubicus | reverse complement strand
GTGACACATGCCTACATCCTTAGAGCAACAGGGTTGTAGCAAAGCACCGCTAAAAACTCTTTTCATAGTACATCTAGAGATTTAGAACAGAATTTCTGTATTATTGAAGTACAGATGTGAAATAATTTTTAGATAGGTGTCCTACTTTCAAATTAAGATGGCAATTCAATACAGTAGAACAAGCTCTTGTACTGATAATTTCCAGAAGTGTGTGACTGAAAATAATGAAAACCCCCAATAATTTAAATTTTGGTTTTTTTTAAAATGCACACACACTAACAACTTTACCCCTTTTGTTATTATTTTGGGTCACTGAACATCTGGAATTTTGTTTCATGAATTATGCTTGAACTATTCGGAACCCAAGCAGCCTTTTCTCACATATAGCATAAGCAATGATATATCAAATGTATCAGACAGGAAAGGAAGTTCTTAGTCCTTATTAGTAACTCCTAAAAAGAAGAAAAATCTGTAGCTTACTTTTCTAGTATTAATTTTTATATTCCTGAAATCAAGAAGCTACAAGGACTGGTGAAACTGAGCAGGCAAATACCTTAACACTACCATCTTCAGATTCAACTTGAGTTCTGACTTAGAACCCTATTGTGTTTAAGGAAAAAAAGAAATAAATTATGCTATCTTGATAGGTCAAGACTGTAGGATGACTAAGAATTCTTCTGAGAAATTACAGAAATAAACAAGGGGAAAAAAAACCCCAAACACGTACTCTGTGTTCTCAACATAGAGTCTTAATATTCCAGACAATTGCCTATCTCATATAGATTACTGAACCAAGGCTTCATAAGCACAATTAATTGTGCTTACAATAGTATATGGGCACAGTTTGAAGTGATGACAAAAAAAAAAAAAAAAAAAAAAAAAGATAGATGATATTGCTGCCAAATTTCCTCTTATGAATTCAAGACCTTGACATTCTTGCACAATTCAGTTTTCGACCTCCAGAAGGCCACACATTTTCCATCATGCAACTTTTTTTTCCAGTTACTGAAAATGTGTCAGTATATTGACTTTCAAGCATAATGAGAAGACTACATTGTACTTCAGTTATTACTGAAACATGTATGCAAAACTGTTGGCTCTTTTCTTACAATGTAACCTTGTTAGCTGAAATCTGTTCATTGGATTCTTAGCTTGATTTTAAGAACCTAATTCTACCCAAAGTTTGTGAAAAATCTACAATATATGTCTATAGAAAAAATGCAACAAAGTTTCTGAAGTAAAACTTCTATAACACTGTTATGATTATACTTTAAACCACATACATAAGTCCACTTTCATTGCCGCTTCCATGATTTCGGGATTTTAATCAGCATTTAGAATTTAAAAGTGGAGACAAATCACAGAATCACAGAATAGCTTAGGCTGGAGATATTTAAACCTAAGCTTAAAAGAGTGGACTAAATTCAAAGCAGAGTTTGAATTCCAGGTGCGTTAAAGTTTTTGTATCTTTTTACAACTTTTTTTTTTTTTTTTAAATAATGACTGCAAATAAATTCTGTTGAAAACAAAATAGTTGTTGACATGTTTCCTAAAGAGCAGTGCCCAGAAATGTACTTTGGCTAATTCGGCTCATTATAGAAAGCTAGTATATGCCAAATAAACATCTACTTGAGGTGACACCGAATGATAAAATAATGAACTATAGGAAAAAGAAAAAAACAAACAAACACAACAGTATTTCTATATCTGTGACTTTTCTCAAAAAAAAAAAAAAAAACCACTATTTTTTTATTCTCCTCCTTCAGTTTACAGACAGATGTCAAATATGGTTAACCTTCATTGATCTTCATCCAAAAAAGATTCAGTTTAAATAAAAGTCAACAAAAAAAAAGAAAATCCAGAAGCAGCAATACAAGCATTAATACACAAGAATTCACAAAGAGAAACAGTGACTGAAGAAATTGAAAAGTTGGCATCTCACTAGATTCTTTTTGATTTCTATTCAATTTAGAAACAATATCAAGACATTTTAATTTAAAACTTATAGAGCAAAATTATGCAATTTAAGTTTCAGAGACATGACTAGACTGATTTTTACAAAACCATCTTTCTAATAAAAAATAAACATATTCTTAATAGATACTTCAGAAACTTGTTTATACAGCTGTATAGTAGCTGTTTGTGAAACACAGATGACATTTTTATGTAAGGGTAAGAGCAGATTTTTTAAACAAATTTCCAAAGTTACGATGTGGTACCATTATAAAAGGAAATTTTGTGTGGTGAACACTTGGGAGAGAAAAACAATACTTTGGTTTCAGATTGTTAGTAAGCCTCATGCTCCAGCAGCTCTTTATTTGCAATTCCCACATGAATCAAAACAATCATGTTTCCAAAAGTCTAATTGCAACACAATTTCTGAAACTTGACTTATTTTCCTGTGCATCTTCTACTCCTTTGATAAAACTCTGGAAAGAGCTTTTACAAATTGCTAATTTCTATTTAATGCCACCCTAAGAACTGTCACCCTGAATTTACATTAAATTTTCTGGGCATGTTATTACTGCTGTAGCATGCTAAATTCCAATACTACTAGCAACGCAAGATTAAGTTCCTTCAGGATTATTTCAGCCAGAAAACATCATGCCTCTCCATATCCATCATATTTGCCAGATCTTCCTCAATCCAAACTGGACAGTCTCCAAATATTATTTCTAAGAAATATACTCCTTCCTCCATAACTACTTTTTGTATCAGATTATTTGAATGGTTTAAAACATCTGATGCATATATCCTCTATATTTCAAATGCATTCTTTTTTTGTCCCTTGATTTCACGGTGGGACAGAGATGTTAAGCACTAGACCTAATAAAAAATGGCTATAAAACATGAAATTTAGAACTATAAAAAAAATCTAAAACCCTGAATGTAGTGCTGAGGCTCTCAGCAAAAAGTAATGTAAGAATTTGGCAGAATTCACTTTTGACTGCACCACAGATGCTGAGCTGCCTAAACATTGTATTTGGTTCAACAACCAGCAAATAAGGACGAAGTGATGTCGTGTGTTCAACCTGTGAAATATGAGCTAGTTTCTCTCTAACTTAGATTTGCATGTCTACATTTCCTCTAAAACCAAGTTCTTATTTCCTCCTCCTCTTTTAAAAAAGACTGAAGGAAGAACCATTTACCTTTTTCAGATGACAATACTAAGTCTAGTAGTTGTAATTCCTGCATGGGAAATAGGAGCACCAGGAATCACTTCCTCTCTTTTTTTTAAGAAGATACAAAAGCAAATATTTTACTGTTGTCTAGCACAGCTTGGGTGAGGGCAATTCAATTTAACCTAGAAACTAGATAAGAATTCAATGTAAAATTGTATTCATATACTGAAATACATTCATTCCGACACACTGGGCTGGTTTCTTCTTGCAGTTTTGCTTGGGTGGTTATAGAAAAATAGGAGGATAGAAAACTTTTGTACCTTTAGCATAGAGTTTCTGCCACAGCAAGTGTGAAAAAATACCTATCATATGTTTCCTGCTTTAGCCACAAAACATATTGAATCTTATCTGAAGATGAGTGGCCCTAAAGCAACATCTCCAAATGGAGTGTGTTATAGTTAGTTCCTCAAAACTGTATCATAGTTAAGGCTGGTTGTAATGGAGATAGTTTTGATTTCTCACCGGCACCCATGTTCCCACACTTAGGCTACTTGTCAGGACAATTTCTTTGTTATTTCCAATGCGTCCTTCCTAATGCCAATGTCAACATTTCTCTCAAATCCAGCCTAAGTTTGACTGGGGTGGTCCTATAAATATGACTTTTTTCTTTGCCAACAGAAGACCATAGGTTTGCGACGTCCAGGAGAGCACAGCCTGAGGAGCATTCTGGGCCCATGTTGGCCAGAGCTGGTTGGGGCTAGCTGTCCTGTGCCTTGTGTCCATGGCCTCCTTGACTGTAGCTTCAGCTCTGAAACTGCCAGAGCTGGGAAGGGGCTGGCAGCTGGGAGTCAGTGCGTGATAACTCACAGCCCGGTGTAAGCTGAGGTAGGCACATAAGCACCTGCCAGATTGTGGCTGGGACCCATTGGGAAGGAAGAAAGTGACAAGAATATGAATAAACACATGTAGCCAAGACTGAAGGAGACCCTCCACCCTCCCTGATGTCCATTATACATGCTTAACAAAATATGTCACTTTGGAAATGGATATTCTTGTATTGGGAAACCAATTAAAACACATTAGGAAATTTTTGTTTTCTTTTTCCCATGTCTCCTGGGAAAAGAGAAGGAAAATAAGTGAGTTTCAGTTTAAATGTCTGATCTGTATTCAGACTCTATTTTCTATTCAAGGAACATGAAGCATAAGGAGGAGTTAGGGGAAGATCTACAATACGCCTTTGCACTTCAACTTAGCTTCTACTGAAAAGTTAAAGGAGAGTAAAACAGGGACTGTTAAATGTGCTAAGTTCCCAGAGACATTGCTGTTGGAATGTGCCATCAACTTCCTAACAATCAACTAGGGCAAATTCAAACTTCCAAGTATTTTTTGAAAGCTTCTGTAACAAAACACTACATTGGCTTGAAAAAGGTGCTGTTCAAAATTGTAAGAGGACTGGGTCAGAACCAGTGTCATCCTGACTTTGCAAGAGGAGTTCACCCTTTCAATCAATGCAAGGTGTTCCATGTGGACCTAATGTTTTCTCATCATTGGATCGGATACTAAGATACATCTGACATAGCAATTTTTGTATCGTTAGATTGTTATTAGCTTATCATAACAAAAAGAATAATTGTGGTATGTCTGGTATCCTAATGATACATCAAAGTGATAAACGTCTTTTTCTCACAAGATGTGACAACCATATTTATCACATTCTGAACACAATAACATTCGAGTCATTGTGCCATTCTGATAACAAGGTGCCTTATTACCATCAAGTGTTGAAAAACTCTGGTAACACTGTAGAAAAGATTTACAACAAGGAACTTTCATCCAGATAACACTGTCTTACTAGGCCTTTGACAGCTTCCCTGTTCATGACTGTGAAGACAGTTAATGGTAAGTTGCTCTTACCCATAAAATACAGTGATTGCGTTTTACAAATGTGACATAATTATTCCACATTTATGCTGCTTGTTTTGATGAATGATTTGTCAAGTTTTAATCTGTGAATGCCAGTAACCTTTAGGGGAGGTAAGACAGTGGAAATTATTTTCTATATTTTAACCCAGAGTGGCTTAGCTGGCAAATGCCCAGCCACCTTCCAGGTACTTCATGAAGGGGCTGCCCTTGTAGCCAGAGGGGAGAAGGGCTGTAGCTATCACTTGATGCCTGATAGCTGTTTATGTAGTTGGCAACAGTGAACTGTGTTGCTAGACCAAGTGTTTAGGAATATGGAATGAAGTCATCACTCTAATGATACGAGATGTTCTCTTTAATGTAATATACCCTAAATTCCTTGTGAGCTTAAACCACAGTCTACTTCCAAATGACTCAAAAGCCCTGTTCTATTAATTAAGAGATACAGACCAAGATGATGTGTTAACTTAGGGTTGGACAATTAGCTTCACATTACTATACAAGTGGAACTGTGTCAAATGAGCAAGAAGAGCACAGTATTTTGTGGTACATTGACACCCCAATCTATTTTCAGTGAACCTGGTGTAATATTGTGTTCAAAGAATTTACTGTAGATTTATGCTGGTGTTAATTAAGATCAGAATTTGGACTCTGAGGTTTAACCTAGCTTGTTTTGTGTGCTTGTCTCATTATAACTGAGCATTAACTGTTATTAAATTAATTCTATTATACAGTACCGATTAAAATACCTGGAGATTAGTTACAGGTCTTTGCTATGTTGCATTCCTCTGGAAGTATAAAATGATTATTTTATATTTCGTTCATGCTTACATTTGAGAAAATCTGTATGTCCAAAAAAAGAGAAGGAACACTTAGAGAGGGGTAATTTCTCACTGTAATTTAAATATGGTACTTGGTTTCATTTCCTTGATCCTGATCCTGTGCCTACTGACATGAACTAATCATCCATGAAAGTGGAACTAATGAGATCTTTTCAATGTTTACAAATATTACACAAATATTTCACTCCCATTTTTTTTTTTTTTTTATGCCACGGAAACTAAAAATCAAGTTGTGTCATGACTATTAAGTGAATTAAAGTTTAGAGAACAAAGTAAAGTTCTTCTCTACCTAAGACTTAGTGTTGCAGAACTGAGTTTTGTATGTTAGATTTTGAACCTGTGAGAACCAAAACCTAGTTTTTAAAATCATGTTATATTAGTGTTATTTTCTAAGCTTTCTACTGTCACTAAGAGAAAGATCTTCTTATAGGATAAATTCAAATACGGTTTCCAGTCATAAGCTGGGATTTTTATCAAAGTAGCTCATCTTCTGAGGAAGCAGAAGCAAGACATATTTCATTTCAAAATGTTGCAACTCTATGGCAAATACTCCTGAACTAAAATGTGGTGGCTTAAACAAAACTAAAGATAGTATAAGCAATACTTCTCTCCATTTGCAACCTTTATCATTGCTTCCCAGGGAGGTCCTTATTTAGTTTCAATTATAGTTACTGACTATGTCTCAAAAATCAGGATCCTGGTCCTGCTCAAGACTGGAAAGTGGCAGCCTGGAAGGCTGCTCACAGGCACAGAATGACAGCAGAGCAGCGAGGTTTCCTTCTCCAGATACCAGGTCCCACATTCTCACTTGGTCTCAAAATCTGTCCACAGCATGGATCAAATTGTCTTCCAAAAGAGGGAAAAAAAAAAAAAAATAAAAAGGAAAGGAAGAACTATTATCCAAGGCTAAACTTCTCCATCAGTATTGGCCACATAGGCAAACTAACAGGCATTGAAAAATAATGAGATCCAGCACCTTCAAGCTCTATCTTTCTTACAAATATATTGGTATTTCCAATGACCACAAACTACTGTCTCTTCCCACAACACTGTCTCTGCACAGAACACCTTACCCTCGGCTCATCACCTTTGCTGGCAGTACCCTGCCACACACTGTCACACAGTGGGACTTTCTTCTTAGCTGGGGAGCTAGTGGTGGAGTTGTTAGTGCTGAAGAAAGGCTGTGCCCACAGTTCTTGGTATATTTTTGGTCCCTACTCTTGGTTGTCTTTAACTCTTTCTCAGACTATTTTACATCATGAAACACTGATCTTCCTAAACAGTATGCAAAACAGTATTTGATAATTTTTCACAGTGCTGTATTGCTGAAGTGAGCAGAGTTCAATCTGTAGATGGGACATTAGTCAAGTAATATTGCTGAAACAGGAAAAAAAAGGGATTTAATTTCTTTGCTTAGAAAAATATTTGTGGACAGCTTAGAATGTTAACACACAGTATAGATACAGTCAGAAATGTCAACAACATGTACTCACATTTCCCTTTACGCTTAAGCTGAGTTCGGAATAAATGCTGAGACTAAACTCACTCATTTAGAAATGTGGAATTTTATTTTTTTTTTTTCCCTGTCAGGATACAAACAGACCTATGTACTATTTCCAAAAGCTTAAAGCACGTAGAAGGTGCCTGGACTCAAAATGATCAGTTTTCATGTGATGTGACAGACAAAGGTCATGCAAGTCACACCTGCACAGGTACTATGGTGACCATCATCACTCACACAACACCTTGGACACTACCGACACAGCACACAGGGTCTCAGGCTTACTCATAAAGGGGCATTTCCAGCACTGCCTGTACTTATCATACACTCCAATCCAGAATTCTGTCTTGGGGAAGCAACTCATCCTATTCAAAAGTTCCTAACATCATGAACTGCCATGCGACCTCTCACAAACCTGATCATCCAGGGATGGATGCATCCTCAGAGCATTTGCTTGCAGCACATGCAGGAGATGTTTGCTCAGACTGGGAGATATTCCAGGTGCTGCAAACACATATACTTATTAATCATTCCCTAGAAATCTACAGAGATATAGATGTGAAATAACGTAGCTTACTTTAGATCATATATTATGGTTTTGGATGCAGTCTGAAAGTCACAGAGCAGTAATTTTCTGGGTAAGAAAATAATCAACAGGAAAAACATGACTTATAGAAACCAGGGCTCAGTTGCCAGGAGCAATCATGCCTAGTCTAAGTGAGCAATATTAACCGTTAAATCAAGTTTAACCTGAAAAACTGAATGTATGAAATACTGCTTCTAAAAAAAAGTAATATCCACTCTTTGGAAACAGATGAGAAAACAAAACTACAATACAAACAAAACCTTTTTTTTTTATTTTTTTTTTTCCACATGATGACTCAGAACGACCAACCTCATGTTGTAATTTTGATGTAGTTGTCTTTATTCATAAAGAATATATCAGGTCATTTTCCATAACCAAAGAAAATCTCAAACCAGTAGGCTTTTTTTAAATACTATGCCCCTTACAGTCAACAGTGAGCCCCAAAATGGCCACTTCCTTTTCCATCTTGTTCTGAAACATGGCACAGATGCTGTTAACCCCTCATTACTCTATCTGCCTTTCAGGCCTTCCTGTAGTTTTCATAAACACATGCATTTTTAATCAGAACCTAAATCACATGTTTATTTTATCAGTTTCCAGACCACACAGTTCAGCCTCAGTTCAACCCAGGCACTTTCTATTCTGGACAAAACTCATGACAGTTTTCATATCCTTCCATACCTATAACAAATGAAAAAGACCAACATGTCCCTCTCTACCTTGGATGATACACTGCTCATTTTATTTCCAAATCTTCCCATTTCTTTCAGAAACATGTAGAAATACAGGTAGTTTAAGGAGTCATTTTTTCTGTTTACCATCCCTGCTGTGACATACTAGTTCTTCATCCACACTCCATTCTCAGTATGGCTCCACAGCTGATGGGATATCACAAAGATGTGAACAAGCAGCCAGAGACCAGAGAAGGGACAGAAAAGCAAGTCGGTAATCCTGATCCTCAGTTTGACATCACTGCCAAAGGTTTCCAGCTACAGCCTAGAGTGTGAGCAGCATGGATCATACCCTGATTACAGGAATGAGATGTTATACTTCCCACCATAAAGATTTAAAAAGTCAACTTGATATTGGCTCATACAGTTTAGGGTCCTATTAGTCTTTTAAACTATACCAGGAAGTAAAGGGCTTACCAAGGTCAACTGCTTCCCAAGGACAGCAGCTTCCCACCCTACATTCCTGACACTGTTTCTCTGCACCAGCTGAGGATTCCCACATCCTCAATCTCAGAACAATGAACCACTTTCTCACCCATAGTCATGCATTAATAGACAAAGCCACAGAGCAGAAGATGAACCTCTAAGTCCATCCACACATCTAGATCAAATCCAAGAGGACATTTATGTCACAGTAATTATTTAAATGCCTTAATACTAATGGGTGAAGCACTATCAAGGTAGTTTTACTAAACTACACAATACTTCTCCTTTTAAAACAGGGTTGTTTTCCATATTAATTGAATTGATAAAAAACACAGAGAAAAACAATCTCTGTAACAAATCAGCAATGGACTCCAAGCTTACAAATATTCTAAAATAGCTAGAAGTTGAGGGTTCCCTCCCCTCGACAAGCTTCACCAAGAGTTAAAAGGGAAAATTAGATCTATACAAACGTATCCAGCTTTCAAAAACAACAGCAAAAATATATTGTTCCCTCTTCTGTTTGTTTGTATTAAGGATATGTACTGACTTTACAGAATTACTCCAGCAAGCTGTGAATGATGATGCATGAAATGAAAAAATCTCAGTCCAGTGCACAGGAAGAATACAGAGAACAGTAGGCTGTCAAAAATACACTTTTTAGAGGAGAATGGACACAGCTGGGCTGAATTCAGTGACAAGATTTCACGGTATCATATGTATAAGCAGGGGGCACTTCCAGGTGCCTTTCAGTCAAAGATTCCAATTTTGCAAAACAGCATTGAATAATTAATTCAAAATTATTATTTTTAATCTAATTGAGCAATATCTTCCGTCTCAATTGTTGTAAATGACAGTCTTCCATTAGAGTATTGGTCAGAAGAAAATAGCTATTAATCATCTGTGTTCCACACATCTCTATTTTACTCATGTTTGATTGTTTGGGCAAATTCCAGATAACAGAGACAAATGAACAACACTCTTTGCAAGCCTCCAGCCACTGACTACCATCTCAGTCATGAAACAAAACCTCACCTTGGATAAAAAAAAAACCAGTTCATCAAGAAGAGTAAACTTTTCACCAGCCAGGTGTCACAGAATACATGTTACTGAAGACTAAAAAAAAGCTTTATATGACCTCCAAGGCAGTACCTTCAACTTCCTGGAAGACACAAGACATTCACTCTTGCAAGTCAGCTTTTCAAGAAGCAAGATTACAAATTAGTAAACACTTGCAAAAACCCAAGATAGGTTGCTTTAAATGCATTAAATATTTTTTTTTTTTAAAAAATGACCCATGCTTATATATAAGATGACAGATTCCAAAACAAAGACACTGAAAGAGGCACACCAGTAATTTCATTCAGAATGGGAAGATTTGTTTTCCCTTTGCCTTTTTTGAAGTGTAATGTATTCTAGAGATATAGTTGATTGTCTGATACCACAGGCCTTCAGCACAGCTGATCTTTATGCAGGTTGCCTCAAGAGATAATATGAAGGTTCCCTGTATGTCCGTGTTACAGGCACACTGGAGAGTGCTGAAGCCTGAATCTCTGTGTGATTAGATGAAGGTTTAGAGCAGCTGACAGAAATACATTTCCCCTTTAGTTTGGAAGGCAATATACAGCAAGGCTCACTGCCTAAACATAAACATATACTTTGGGAGAAAAATCATCTTCTATTAATTGAGGATTCATGAATAAGCCAGTCTTCCAGAAAACTTTCAACAATATGTCCTAAGTAAAATCATAGATGCCATGAGTGTACAGTGCACACACATGTAACTATAGATCCAACTACCGTGCATAAGGGAGTATAAAGCTAATCTGCATCTCATCCAGTACTGAAACCTCTGCTGGTGATGTGTAATAAGACACAGATAAATAGCACTGCTTGAAAAGCCAGGCAGAATATTTTCACTACAAGAAATGTTTTGCATATAAACACCAGTACACAGAACCCCCTAATTAAATTATTTTTTTAAAAAAAATATTAGTCTACAGACAAAGAACACAGACAACAGTAATAGAAAATTGCTCTAACTTCTAAAATTGTTTCTTTATTCTGTTAACAAACACTTTCTGAAATTGCCACATCATTTTTGCAATGCTTGCAAATCAGGTAAGGTATCACCTCTCGGAAAATGTGTCAACAGAGTTCAAAGACACAAGGCTCTGTTTCTGCAGAATTAGTCTAGTCTGAACTCTGTGTTAAAAGAAAACTAGTTATCAATTACAGGTCCTGTTTTAGACAAAACGCAGAGGATGAACAAGCTCAAAGTCAAAGAAATAATACACGTTTAAACAAACAAGTTCTAGGCTGGAGTTTTTAAGAATATTTGAAGCAAAAATTTTTCCCTAATATATACCAGTATATTACTGGTAAATAAAACTTTGATGCCCCATCACATTAAAAAAAGTTTCTATGTTATTAAAATAACAGTGCTTTCTCTCTTAGTGGAGATTAATGAGAAAGTATTCTGCCTGATGGTTGCGAACATTACTGTGTAAGTCCTTCCAGGTTCCCTGAACACTATCTGTCAGTCTGTGTTGAAAGACCTGTTGAAGATGCCAAGGTATGACCCACAGTTGAAACCTATCTGCTGCATGTTTTTTTTCTTTAGAAAGCTTCTACAGAGTATCCACGAGAAGGCAGAGTTTGCTAAAAATCTTATCAAATGAGATAAATGAACACCTGTGAGCTTCGTATTTCAACCAAACATATAAGCATTGGAGAGAACAACATGGTTTCATCCACTCACAATCACAATACTAGTACTTAACAGACATATATAGAACCAAGTGGACAGGACCTGAAATAGTTTAATTTTTTTTGTACACTTGATAGAATAATCTTTAATAAAAATGTAGAAACACAAGCATCAGATGGATAGCTATCTACTGTCAGGATCCTACTCTCAGTTCTTTCATAACTCCCCAGAGTCCCTAAGACAGGAATACAGTAGTTTTCTGCATAGCACTGAGAAAATGAGAGGACAAATCCTGGATCCCTGTTTGGTACGTAAACAGCATGAGAAGAAAAAAAAAAGTAATTGAAACAGAGTAACTGAAGCATTAAAAAACTGCTAGCAAAGACTCTTTATCACTTCACCAAGAGTAATTGTAATACAGAGTTTGAGCCTTAGCTGATACCTATTTCTGCATAAGGATTCAAGTGTTTTCTTCAGAGAGAATGTGTTTTGAAAGAAATTATCCTTGCTTGCTGACCAAGAGATAGTAGAGTCTCCTAATTTCAGTAACATCTTTGTAATGGCATTCGGACACACTTCAGTCATGTCTCAATGGAGATATGTTTATTTAACGTTACTAAAGTATTAGAAATAGTACATAACATGTAATCTTATGTTACAAGAATATTCTACTGTGTGTTTTGTTTGGGGTTGGATTGTGGTGTTTTGGTTTTGTTTTGTTTGTGTGGAGCTTGTGGGTTTTTTTTAGTTTATTTTGTGGATGGGGTTTTGTTTGTTTAAGTGACACTAGTTAAAGCACAAGTCTGTGAAGTCCTGGGAACCTGGCAATGATTTTAGGGAGGTGTTTTCCAAATATCTTTTGAAATTAAAGCAGATGTGATGCTCTAACAATGTAGTCATAGGACCTTCCTCTCGCCCACTTGGCCAAACAGTATTATGACTCCAGCCAGAGAGGACAGTCTCTGACAAGAGGCAGACAGCTTCCCCAGACATGTCACCACAGCCTACCTAGAGAGAATCCTTCTTGTCCTTGTCAGTCAGTCTGGGCAAGGTCCCGGTGTGACTCAGAAGCCCTACTGCTCAGCCTGTCAACAAGGATTTGGGTCACAGACAAAGGCAAAACTTACATTTTCCAGAAATTTCCTGGCACAAACTTGGGAACCTTGAAAGTCTTACACCAACTTGGTGGTGGTGGTGGTTTTTTTTTTGGTGGTGTTTTTTTGTTTTGGTTTGACTTGCTTTGGTTTTTGCTTTGTCTTTGGGTTTGTTTTTTTTTTTTTTTTTTGTTTGTTTGGTTTGTTTTTTTTGGTTTTTTTTTTTGGTTTGCTTTCTTTTTGTTCTTTTTTTTTTAGTGGCAGGAATCTGAACTAATATTTTGTGCAAGGATTTAGCAAAAGGGCTAATTTTCTTGCCATAAAGTCAGAACAGGTTCATCTGAACAGGAAAAGCGCATAAAAGAAAGGTAACTGAAAGCGTAAGGGTGAACTGAAAGACTGTTTTGCGTGGCCTTGTTTTTAAAAAATCTTAACATTTTCTCTACTAAAAAGCAGGACTATTTTTGAATGAATACCAGCCAGTTGCATCTGTCATTTCTACTATTTTCTCTTCACTGTATCCCCTTCCCAGCATTTCTGATATGATGAATACTGCCAGAGGGAGGGGGCAGCAGGATGGGACAGCAAAAATGGGCCCAGATGGCATATTTTCCCAAAATAGCTTTTTTTTTTTTTTTCACTAGTAATCTCCTAGAGACTTTCAAAGAGTACTTTTAATTGCCATTTGTGACCTACCATTATGAGACTTACTGACAGAAAGATTCACCTCCACCCCCCAACTGGTTAATCAGCTGTCAATCTATTTAGGTTTTTAGTAGTTTCTGTTTAACATCCAAAATGTACGAGTAGAAAAAAAAAAAAAAAATACTGTTTCAGCTGTCCTGCAAGAGAAGACAGTTTCAGTACACTTAACCATTAAACATAAAATTGTAGAATTTTACTGCCTCTGATAATTTTTGTAGTTATGTATTTCTGGAGTAATAAAGGAAAAGACAATGACTTCAAAGTTTAGAAATAGCAGATATGTTAAATTTTGAATTCATGCTCTTAAATTAATATGGCATTAATACTGCAATACAAATATGTCACAAAAAAACACACTCTACTGTAGTAAACAATTGAATATAAGCAAAAGAAATAGGCATTACTCTAGCAATGAAAAATCAGCAAGTCTACTCATGCTTAAATTAAAATGTATCTCCCAGATCAAGATGTCTGTATCAATATTAAATTGAACAGTACATTACCTTTCATAACACCTCCTCTGTCAGAACCTGGTATGTATAACAATTGTTTCTGAAAAGTTTCTTGCTTTTTTAAAAGATGTATGAATAGCTGGAAACTCAGATATTTTTCATTCTTAATACATGGGTAATCACTATGATAAAATCCTAATGACTTCAAAGAATTTGGATCAGAATAACTTGAAAAACTAAGAGCATTAAATTTCCAAAGAGAAATCTCAGGCCTGGTCACGTGAGCACCAAAATTACTATAAACATGTTGGGTTTTTTTTTTTGTATTTTCAAAATTGTCTATCACTAACATAAATTTGATTAAAAAGTATGGGGTTTGTTTTTTTTTTTTTGTTTTTTTTTTTTTTTTTTTTTTAACCTGGAGCATTTATCCCTATGACTTTTTTCCATCTTTTAACAGAACCAACAGTCACTCCCATTGACATCTTTCTGTTTCGGATGAAGTGTTTAGTGACCCACATCTCTTTCTAGTGTAAATAAAACACATGACTACTATTGCATGACCAACACATGTAGAGGTTGTTTTCAATAACCCCACACACTGACATTTCTGCAACAGTTAGCAACAGTGGTGTTAAAACAATGATACAGACCAATATTTAACATAAAAGTTCAGAAAGCAACTGCAACCCTCAGTAGCAAAGATGTAAAACAGGACTGGAGTGGTGTGTTGAAAATACACAACAAATACTTCTCAACATCTCCAAGGTAAAGTCAACAGTGAAATTAAGTGTCAGGAACAGGTCACGGAAAATGTATGGAGAGAATTCTACAAGAGAGGGTCAAATGGAAAGATCTAGCTCTTCTTCACTAAATACAGTGTAATAAAAAATGAACTATACTAAATATGAAATTTCACCACTTTCACTGTTTGAATTGCACCCCCAACTTGGAATATGATCTCCTCAAAAAACCTAAATAGATCAGAAATCTGAGCTAATAAAATCTTCTACAGCATATGGACATATTAATTTCTTTCTGTGTAACTGAAAATTGTGAATCATATACTAACCTGAATGATTCTGAATATCTTGGTATGTTCAGAGATAATTATACATGTTCCTAAGGGATGCTTCTTTAAAGTACATTTTTTATTGATTTCTTAAAATGTAGCCAGGTTAAAAAAAAGGTACCAACTGAGCATATTCCCAAGCCACTACAAAGTTCCTACCAAACCCTGCTTGCGTATTTGAATTGTATGTAAGTAAAAGTGATACAAAGGTTTGTTTTTGTCATTTAGCCTGCATAAACAAAAAAGAGGTTAACATTTCCTTTCCAGATATTTACTCTTTCAGGTCTCAGCAAGCTGTACATCCACTATGAACTTGGTTAAAGCAGGGGCTTGATTACATACTACAGGTTTACCACATCCATCTACCCTTTGTCCCCACAGGAAACAAACCACTAGATTCTCATTCCAACACAAGAAAGAATCATACACCTTTGTGTCAGCTTACAACTCCTCTTGGAAAGCTCCACCACACTAGCAGGTCTGCTATACTGAGCACATGTAGGAATGTAGATAATAAAACTGTTAGAGAACAACCTTTTTAAGACCAAAAGGGTTCTTTCAGCTTTAGCTTTCTATTCAGCAGAGATAATCAGATCTGAAAACTTCTCTACTAACGATATCTATGAAAACAGTTCCCCGCCATCTTCAGGAGTCATTTTGGTATCAGAAAAGATCAATTATTGAAAAGAGAACCAAAGTCTGTTGTATTCTAAATCAACATGTTAGAAATATCAAGTTGTAATTATAGCAGCATACAGATGGTAACTAGTGTAAAATTTCTTTACAAGTTCCCCCTTGCCTAATTTAATCTCTCATACATTAAACAAAAACCTCTAAAAAGACTGACCAAAATACAGATGAGTTGCTTATTTTGGAAATAAAGATTGAAAGAGAAGAAGATCTCAATAGATGTTGAGATAAGTCTTTTATTACTAGTTAATCCAATGGTAAGTGCTCATTGCATGCCATAACAATAAAGCACACACACAGAGGCAATGATTACCCCTCATACACATCCCTATACTTTTAAACCCACATTTCAGTAAGTCTAGAAGACAGTGAGTATGATCTTTCCAAAGCCTAAGAAAAATAAAGGCAAAAGATTGCCCAGATAAAAACATTATGACCAAATTTCCAGCCCCAGGGCTTGTGATGTTTATAGATCTCACTGAGGAACTGTTCAGACACACACTCCACTACAGTGCACAGGAGAGCACAAAGCAGCACAGGCTTTACTTTGTACTCATCCAAACCAGAAACATTTAATAACTGACAGAAAAGTAATATGTCATCAACTATGGCTTGGAAGTTTTACAGTCTGACGTCCAGATTCATGCTGTATTTGTAAGAGGCCTGGCGTGCCTTGGCTCAAGCTCAAGTTATGCAATTCCTGGCAGACTGCTCTGCAGAGGTTTTGTGCAAGTTTCATTGCAATTTGTGTTTATGAAGTTTCAGTCTCTGCTCATCTAGCTCTGCTTTCTGCTTTTTGCAGTTTGGTAAATGGTTCATGGCCAAGAAATTCTTCACAGTTTTGGTTATCCAATTCCATTGGGTACTTGGAATTTACATGTAAAGAAAGTATGCATCCATACATGTACATTCATACCACAGGTGAGCATGTGTATATACCACATGTATGCACAGAAAGGCAAAGCTGTGAGCATCTCATATAGTCAACATTCATAGGAACTCTAGCAATACACTGGAAAATACAGTTCTGTTACTACTGATGATGAAGTCACATGCCAAAGTTTGTATTCCTAATATCAGTCTTCTCAGATTTACTGGCACAGACACTTGCATACAAGAATTTAAAGCACTAGTAGCCTCTTAACCACATGACTGAAAAACAGATTGGCATCTACAATTGACTTGGTTCAAAGTATCACTTTGAACCAATATTGTCACAATGCAGTTTTCACACTGCTTCAGCTAGCACGTGTAGATTGACTAAAGAGATATCTGCAAATATCACGTCCTCTGAATATTGAACATCTGAAAGGAAAATTGTCAAAAAGAAAGATAACTTCACATAGATCTGGATTTAATAAGGTCTTTTAGGGAAAAAGGTGCCTGCTTTTTTTTTTTTTTTTTAAGGAATACTTGACGGTTTTTCTTTAGTAAGACAAAGAGGGAAAGGAAAAGAGCAAAGGGACATCCTGGCAAAGGTTTAAAAGCATGGTAAAGTTAGGGCAAGTACAGTTCCTCAAGAATCCAGGCAGCTTCCCTAGCCATTGATTATCCATCCTCATTGCTCAGCAGGAAAAGAATAAATTCATATCAAGAAGCTGTAAAAGTATTAAAGGCATGGAATTTAGTTTGGTTTACAGTGGCTTTTATAAGAAGAGAAAACTGAGTTCCATTAAATAAAGAATCTGAAATTGCAATCCAAGGTGAATAAATATAGTCTTACAACAAGATTGGCATCTAAACCCCCTTTGGATTAACTATGATATTTTCCCAAAATTTTTACATAAGCAAGCACTGCAAAAGTGATGTTTAAGAATAGATTTACTACAGTTAAGGTAGTCAAGAATCCTCGTTTATAAAGATTCTAAGTTATAAACTTTGCTCAGTTTTGTTTAGATAGAAACTCTACTTCAGACTGATTTTAAAAATGTCTTTCACTTAAATTTATTAGAAAAACAAGACTATAGAAAAACAGTGTATTTGCCTATAGAAAAATGAATCACATTTCATTATGTTTCTGAATCAACATGAATGAATGAATGACAGGATATTTGGTAGAGAAATTTGACATCATAAAAACTTCTCCAAGTTTATAACAACTCTTTGGAGAGTCTGGCACCTTAGAGTTTGTATGCACTGTATATTTTGTTTTCAATGAACTGCTGTGTGGCTTTCAATAACATAGCTTGAAAGAACTTTCTTTTATCTCCCTTCAAACTGTCAAAATGGTCAATGTACAGGATTTGAGAAAAGTTCTTACTTCATTGTGAACAGGGTGCTGATTTTCCTCTAGTCCAATATGAAATGTATACATAAACAAAATTTCACCAGAAGACACTAATCCTGAAGTTCTTTACTGGTTATCAGTTTGTTCAAACACATCAGCAGAATGCAAGTTCAAATTTAGTCTACAAAAGCTCATGAGAAACATTTTCAATTCCCAGTATTTCTGGCTACGTTGGACGTCACAGCCATTACAAAATGTAAGTCCTCCATCTTGTCACACAGAGTAGGACAGAATGACCTTTTAAAATCAGCTTTCCCAATACAAAAAGAACACAGCAGTGACCTTGCATTATTTAACCTTCATTGCCATCCATTGGATAACAATTAGTATGCTGGAATATCAGTCCTGAAAGTCTACTGTGTTAATGCACATCATTGCCAATCTAGACAGAAGCTCTCCTTATAGCTTAGCTTCATTAGAAAATGTTATCACACTTTATGTGTCTACAATGGCAAATTAAATTCCTGCAGAGGTACCAACATTATTTCACAAAATAATCTCACAAAGCTGCATAGTACACAATGCAAAACAGATCCACTTAAAAAAAAATTAATTCATGGTAAGTTGTTGGTGTACAATATCAATGCTTTTCCTTTTACTACAGAAAAGAACATAAGGAAACTTTGACCTACTGACGTTCAAGTGAATCCACATTTCTTAAAGCATCCAGATGCCATAGCAAATAACAGTAAAGAAAACTCACATGGTATCAAAAGATGAAACATGAGAGTAATTTTCAAAATCAAAGCTTTCTACTGCGTGTTCTGTTATCCAGTGTCACAACTCTGACACTGCACCCAAAAAGAGCAAAACCAACACATTAAATCATAAAAAAGGTACACTTTTAGACAGTTGCACTCCAACAGCCACTGAAAATCCAAGTGCAAATGCTATATGCTCCACAATAACACTACTTGCTAGATGTGGAAGAGGAAAAAAATAAATATAAATACATAAACAATCTAACTTCTCTAAGATTTCAGTTCTTCCTTTTAAGTTGAATAAATTTGTTGAACAGATCCAAAAATTACTACAAAGGAATTAACAGATACTTACAAACAGGAATACATGGCTGCAAACCCCCTCTCTCCTTCAGAAACGAGACTGAAACCACACATGCACAGCTTCTCCTACTTGGAGTCTTCTTCACAAAAAGCAGCACAACAAAGAAGCCACAGTGTTCAGTACAGGTCTAGAGCCACACTCTCTCATGCATGTGGCTCAGAAGCAACACTTATCGTCTCCCTAAAACATTCCTGTTGCACACATACATTTAATGACCCCTACTAATACAGTATATAGCAGTTCTACCTTTTTATGGCATGGTCTTTTTATTTCATATGTAACAAATTACTTGACTTTTTCTAAAGAGACACTACCAAATAACACATTACAAGTGAAATTACACATTTGAATATATCAATGACTTAATCATAGAATGTATTAGGTTGGAAGGGACCTCCAAAGGTCATCTAGTCCAAGCCCACCTGCAAAAATCAGGGACTTCTCCAACTAGGTCAGGCTGCTAAGACTCTCATCAAGCCTGACCTTGAATGTCAGGGGCCTCCATCACTTCTCTGGGCAACCTATTCCAGTGATCTATCACCCTCATATTAAAGAACTTTTTCCTAATGTCTAACCTGAATCTACCCTTTTGTAGCTGAAGTAAAATCCAGATCTCGTATATCAAAAAAATGACATATCAGAATAGTAAGTGCCAGAAACAAGCAATGAATAGATATGATTACTGTAAGACGAAAATACTCAATTTTTCTCTAAAGGATGATAGGAGGTGCTTCTTCCAGTTAATAAGCCATACATTAAGTGAACAATATTAGTAACTAAATTACTCATATGACCAGTATAGTGTCATCATTTAAAAATTAATATCCAAACTAACTCTAAGCAGAGAAGTATCAATCAATTCTAGTAAAAACAGCTATTCTTTTAACGACGATGTTTCTATCACCAGGAAACATTATCACCTTTTCATGTCATTCTTGGGAATAGCAGCTGATAGAACTAAACTCTGAAACAGATTAATACATAGAGATATTTTGCAACAGGAGTAAGACTGTAAATTATGCTAGCTTTCAATTTATTATAAAATCTGACATATATCTCCATAAACAGTGAAAGGAAGAAAGGTAGAAACACAAAACAAGATGCAGAGTAGGGTAACTAAACACAAAAGCAGAAGCCATTGCCAAGCTTCTTTTACAAAGTCATCATTCTTCCTTTATGCTTTAGAAAAATGTTCTAAAATTTGTGAATTAAGTTTTAGGATTTAAATTTTAAAAAAAAAAATCCCAAATTTTCCATTTTAAAAAAATTAAGGACTGGGGATTTAAGACTCATTTCTAAAAATAATGAATTTGAAAATTACTTTTTTCCAGTGTTTACGTATAAATGTTATCTCTATTATTCAGTAGATAAACACTGATATCTGTTCTTACCATGCCAGAAAATTATGTCATCAAGTAAGAACAGGCTTATCTTGATAAGGCAACATCACATTGCATTGTTGGTTTGTTTGGTTTGGGGGTTTTTGTTTATTTCTTTTCCTTTAATTAATCCCTAAGATGTGGATTTAGGTCAGGATTGAGCGTTTCAGTTAACAGAACCTTAGAGAGATACCAATTAATTTGGCAGGTGCCCCACCTTTTCAATGGGATCATTTCACAGCGTATCAGGTTGCAGAGCAAGTTGTAAAAAAACACACTGACAGGATAAGAAATTGAAACGTTCTTTGCTACTAGAACACCAAATCAAAAGTAAATCAGCTATATGAAAGTTGTAAAAACTCATCAGCTTATATGTGATATGCTTACACAACAGTAACTACAGCTCCAGTTTTAATGATATCACTTCTTCAAACTATAGAAAAAAAGGAGAAATTAATTGGTTTAAGTTCAAGGCTCTCTAAATGAATTAAAAACCTCAGAGCAGTCAAAAGTCTGTAAAATTGTTCAGAAGTCCATGAAAGGGATGATAAATAGAATACTAACTAGAGTCAGCTGTAATGAAGCCTGTTGATTTTTTAACCTAGAGCAAATAGCATTGTTCTTCCATTGAATATGTATATTCCCTATGGAAGTGAGTGTCTGGTCAGTGAGAATTTTTGATCAACTACCATAGGAGACCCAAAATATGCACTCACAGTTGTCTCCCTTCCCAAATTCTATCTCACAGAATATATAATTTATATTTTAACAAAGTATTCAGCACAAACCTTTCTGGAGTATCACATTAATCATAGAATTGACATTGGTTCTTCACATAGGTACTATTTTACCAGAAAGTTAAAAAATAAAACATGCACTTTCCATCATTTATTCCTTCTCAGCAAATTGCTTGATATTATTCACAACTGCCTTGCATTACTAAATTCATATTTACATAAAATGAAAACCTTTTCTGATTAAATACCTTTCACGTTGTGTGCTCTTAATTTCAGCTACAAATATTTCCATTGAGTACCAAAGGCAATGGCACAATTTGTAAGGAAAACTGAAATGGGGCAGGATGGGGTGAAGCGTTGTGAAGAAGCAAACTTCCAGTAATAATTAAAGTTATCTTTCATCTACATGGATTTTAAAACAAGAAGTATGGCTTTTTGATTTTCTTACTGTCACTATGACAACTTTCACTACATCAAGTAGAAGTGTTCTAGGGATGTAAAAAAGCTCCTTGACCTTTGGCAAAAATTTAAATTCTCCAGAAGTGCTCTCCCTGTAGTGTCCTATGACTCAGACGAAACTTAAGCAGATAAAATTCTGCCTTTTCAGTTATATCTGTTGAATTTCATTTCAGTCACTAATACTACACATTGGGAAAAAAGTCCTGGTCCATTATTATTATCAGTAACACTCAGGTTTATTTAGACATACGTAAGTGGTTCAGCATTGCTATTAGTAGTCTAAAAAATGATTTCCAAAACCAATTAATTTTAACACTCAAGAAACTTGCAGTCTGAAATGCATTGACTCCTGGAGCTAACTTTCGTTAATGTTACTGCTCCTTTGAAAGTACACAAAGGGAGATGAAAAAAAAAAAAAACAAACCACACACACATACAAAATAATGTTCCATGTTTCAATAGATTCTCTTCAAGTGCATGCAGAAGTCCAAAAAAAAAAATTGCACATGAAAAATTAAAAATTAAAACCTAGCTGAACATGGAAAACAGGATCTAACACAATGTGATTTTTCCAGCTATGGATCACACTGCTAACCTGACAACTTCCCTTCAATAATTTTCAATACAACATAAGTGCATCATACAGAAAATCTTATCTAACAGGATTTCAGGAAAGCATTACAGATGGTGTCACATTAGAGCTAGTAGTAAAGTCAGAAACTGAGAATTAGCAGCAGAATTTAAAACATAGAAAGAATTAAGTAGTTGAAGGGACAACGAAAATAAAATGACAGCGTGAAAGGGAACACACCTGGTAAGTAACAAGTTATTTCTAATTCCTCAAGGATTTTTATTGTGAAGTACTTTAGTGCTCTCATCAATAGCATGGACTCAGATAGGAGTGAGTAGCACCATCTTTAATAAAGAGGAAGATGAAGTTATCAGAGAGATAGAAATCTTGAGGACTGCAGCAAAGGAATCAGCAAAATTCAATAGTATATATATATAAAAAAAAAAGTAATTTACTTGGCTAACTTGGAATTCATCCCTGGAAAACATCTGAGGGAAGGATGCAGAGGAATGGAAATTTGTTCATAAAAAGACTGACCTATGAATGTGTTACAGCTGCAAGAGAATCTATCATGATGTCAGGACACACCAAGCAAGAAAAAATAAGTATACAAGATGCTTTCTGGAACAATATACTCATCTATTGTCTTCAATAAAACATTTTAACTAGAATTGGTGCATAAAATGACCCCTAGATTGACCAGGAAAGCAAAGAGCTGGCAATAGGGTTTTTGTTGTTGTTGTGGGGTGGGGGTGGTGTTAAATCGAAACAAAAGAACTATTACACGTAGGGCCAAGGCATAGACAGCTCTGAAGAACTACTTTGATGGCATAAAGAAGGACACTGACAAAAGAAAGAAAATAATGAAACCAAACAGGTATTAGCTGGCAGTAAGTAATGTTAGACTAGAAATGAGAAAAATCCTAACCATTAGTTCAATTATGTCTTTTATGGTTTTCCTGACTGCTTTAAACATAAAACTTACTAAATTAATGAAAGAAATTACATGACATAGAATTTATAGTATCAGGAGACAAAAATATAATGACATGAAACATTTCTTCCAGTTTGGTTTATCCATCATCTTATATCATGTTAGGAAAAAACAATAACCTCTTTTTTTTACACCTAGAAACCAGAAAGCAGCATATGTAGCTGATTTACATTTAAAACCTGTCTTCTGCAGTAGAGGTCAATCATTCTGTCCAAAAGAGTGACCTCGGGGGAAAAACCTGCTGTGACACATAGGAAAAATACACTGTTCAGACACAAACCTTTTGAAATGGCTGCATATTTTCAGCATTTCCAGTTCCTCATTATTTTGGGACTATTTGTAGACATCTTTTAGTATCTACCTACGGCAAGAAATAGCCATGGCAGATTCAAAATAAAACCTTTCCTGATGAGTGCCTGACCTAAAACTTCATAGTCTTTAACATACCAAGCACTCCTTGTTCACAACTCATTATCTACAATACATTCCAAAGTGTCAAGTAAATACAGTAAAAAACCAATGAATTACAGTTCTTGCTCCACAAAAAGCAAGATGCTGGAGATAGATTAGCAACACGGTGTGTAGATATTATGACTTGGCAGTAATCCCTGGAGTATAAATTAATGTGGTTTTAATATATACACCACCTATTTATTTCAGGGAAAAATAGAGACCAAAAAGAAATTCTTTTCTCCCATGTTGATTTCATATCACTATTTTTATTTTCTCTCATCCTTGTTTCCTGCACTATTTTTTTATTTAACTCTTAGCCTCCTCTGCTACTGCTATTTACACTCCCTCTGGTTTTAGTGCTCACAGTTCTCTTTCTCCCAGCTCTTTCCACTACTAACTGTAGTTAGTTGTTACTGTAGTGTAGTAGTCCACTACTATTGGACAGTATTTTAAATTACTGACCCCTCCCCCCCACCCCCAAAAGCTCACCCCTTTCAGTAGGCTTTTATCGAGACTCAGTGCAGTGTTACTTCCACTGCTGTCACATATCTTGATTCTATGATGAAAGTGGACCTCGCAGCTCTCCACAATACAACAGCTTCCACCAGAATTTTAAAAAACATTATGGGAAGGTTCACCTTCCCTCACCGTCATGAAGCTTCAAGCCACACTGAAATAATGGGATCACAAAGATTTCCAAGCCTACAGAAATCTTTGCCAGGAAGCTCATGCAGGTGGGAATAAACACTGCATGTGAACCTAGCACCTATATCACAGACACAATACTTGTGCTTCCATGGAGGGCTCTGCTCAAGAAAACATACCAAGCCCTTTGGCATCCTTTCCACAGCACAAAAACATAGGGCCATTCACTGGTCTTCTGTAATGTGAAAAAACTCTGCCCCTGTGCTTCTCTTCCAGCCTATGCTAACCAAACTTGTGAAAAGTGTCATTCTCCATTTGAAAAAAAAAAAAAAAATTGCATTATTTGCACTTCAGCTTTCATCAGGAAAGATAAATATAGATACAGACTAAGAAACAATTTATTGAGTGTACACATTGCTCTGAAATAAGGAAATATTTCTAGGCCTATCTGAAAAAGAAGGCATTTAGTTCATACTTAATGAGCAGAGAGAAAAGGAAAAGCCTCTCATGTTGGTGAAATCAGCTGAAATTTGACCCTCTCTCTCTCTCATTTTTCTTACAGCTGATGCAGAAGTTCTCTCTTTGTGGGCATTTGGCCTTTCAGCTGACCAACAGGTATAAGGAAAACAAAAACAGTGTGACGTTTACATCTATAACATTTTTTCTTTACAAATAGAGGTGGAGACTGTCACCAACCTCTTAATGATCAGTACAGCCATTCATCCTGTGTACTGAATGAGGCAGGATGGGAAGAAAGAGAGAATTTGAGAAAGTTCACACTTCATATTTCCACGGCCTTATTCTTTGAATTGTTGCCAGGAAGTAAAAGACTAAAAAAAGGCAGGGGTTATACCTCTCCCACTCTGTTCTGGATCAAATCACAAAGCTCTTTCATTTAGTCAGGTCACCTATTTTGAAGTGTTACCACAGATCTCTGCCTTCCAACTCTTCTGAGGTACTTTGAAGAATCTCTCTCTACAATAAATACTTCCTAAAGTATGTGCAACTGGTAAGGCCTGTTTTATATAGGAGGAAAAATGAATTAAAATTCTGAGGGCTGCTCTGCCACTTGTATTTGTTTCAGTCTGTGCTTATGCTATGCTCCACAGAAACTGATAAAAGCAGAAGAGAAGGTACATTCTGTACTGTTATACTGTCAAAACTGCATTAGAGATGAGAAATAAATCTCAGGGTGCATTTTGTTAAGCATGAAAAGAAAATCATCTCTTCCTAAAGTCCAGTTACTCTCTCATTTCTAAAGCAGCTTCACATTGTAGAATTGCCCTATTTTTTGAGTCACTAGTTTAAGAAACTTCAGGTTTTGTGATGGGTAGGTTTGTTTGTTTGTTTGTTTGCTTGTTTGTTTTCCTTCTAGGATGATGGCTACATCCAGTGTAGCATCCTGCAACTCACAGGGGTTTAGGATTTTGGGAGTTTATCAAATCTGTGTAAAAATCCTGTAAAGACACATAAACAAAACAACAACAACCACCCAAACCCCTTACTTTCCCCAAAACCATCAGCAAGGAAAAGCCAGCACCATTCATACAGGTACATCTGGAAAAATGTCAGGGAATCCTGGCTCCTCTGTCCTTCAGAGCAAAACAGCTGGAAACTGACAAGAAGATAGGTAGACAGCAGATGAAGATGTGGTCAGCCAAAGGTGTGTCATTTTTCAGAAGCATTAACATTTTTCTATTATTCATTTTTGTCAGTCACATTATCAACACATTGCTAGTGCACAATACATCCCTTGAACAAAGAAAAGCAGGTATTTCTAGATCAAGAATGCAGCTCTTTAACACAGAACTGTACACTGGATTCACCAGGTGGTAACAAAGTAGCTTTTAGAGGTAAAAAAACCACCACCACCTTTATTTCTTTGTAAATAGCCTACAAGCACACCACACACATCCCCCACACTAAGTATGTGGTTCACAAGAGTGAGAAAGAGGAAGCAAAATGTTTTCACATCCATTTTTTAGTACTGAGTTTTCACTTCTCTTGGACTCCTGGGTTTTCTAACATCTCTCACATACTACAAAGTCCATCCACCTATTTTAACCACAGTACAATAAGCCAGATTCTATGCCCCTGAAATCCAAGTGTTGCTGCCTTCTTTTATGAGGAGAGTGGACTCTGCTTTTCAAAAAGAATTTACCCAATCTAACTAGAAGTTGTTCTACAGGTGACCATAGCCTCCCTGATCTCAGCCACAGATTACCAACTATCCCTAGGACAGTGAAACCACACTGGGAGCTGGACCATCTGACTCAATAGAAAAGTTACCCCGTCAAAATGTAAATACAATAAACTGCAGTCTGGCTCATCCGGCTCCACAGAGTTACCTTGCCACTTGGTCCGGCACAAGGAAAAGGGCTGCAAGAGCAGGATGAGCCTTCTGGAGTCAGATGTCTGTGGACTACACACATCATGAAAACAGTCTGAGAAGACTAATTTTAATGCAGGTAAAATACAGCAAAACTGTAAACGTCAGAGCAACCTTGTTTTTAGCACAGAGAGCAAGAGCATTACATACAAGCTCACACACAGAGTTTGATTTATCTCGATTGCTGAGACTGCACGCTGAAGTGTTGTACAGAAATTAGAGAAATAGCATTGGGGGAGGGAAGGGGACACGAGGGAGAGACAGCAAACACAAATCAGTCTGCACTCTGCAACTTGGAAGCAAAAATAAACTATCTGATCTTTTCTCATCCACAGGAAGAGGAACAAATTTTAAGGAGCAAGAAGCAGTATGCTTTTATTCTCAGCATTTCTTGAAGAGCTGAATGGACCAGTGAGCATGAGATGCAGTGGTGCAGCAAAGTTACTGGTGACAGGCAATGGCTTCCTCGAGTAAAACATCCACTCTAAACAGGAAGAGGGATACAGCCTCTAAGCTGAACAATGAAACTCTCTTTAAACATGAAGAACTCACAAAGCAGTACAACTGGATGAGGAAGAAGGTGACTGGCTACTTCAGCAGCTACTCAACTAGGACAATAGCCAGTGTATTCTTCAGAGGCAATAATCCTCCTTACTAAGTATTGTTCAGTTTTAAGTATTTTAACCATTTGTTACACCAAAAATCTAGGTATGGGCAAAAATGAAATATATCACAAACGATTTTTTTTCCCCTTTTGTTAGTACAATTGAAATCATAACAGCCTAATCAGAGAGTTATTATTAATCCAACTATTACAGAAAAAGGAAAACCGAACTATTACTCCACAGACAAAAAGGAGTTTTAAAACATCCTAATTAAACTCGTTACCCACATGGTTGTTAGTACTTACCCCTTTCTGCAGCATTATGCTCACCCTTGCTCTGATCCTCCAAGTCCCAGTGTCAATAGCTTCAGTGTGGCCATGGGAGGGAAATGTGCAGTGAGTCGTACGCCTGCTGGGGCTTTTGCTAGGAGGAATAGGATGCTGGTGGTTTCTTTGTCACACCAGTATCTGACGTGGGATCATCTGTATGTATTTCCTAACACACTTTTACACTTTTGGCCTCATTGGTCTGCTATACGATTTCTTTTTTATTCCTAAGGCAAATTTTGTCAAATTCCAATACCTGTATTTCTTTTTTTCTAGACTCTGGAGATTTTTTTTTATAATCCTGAGGGTCTCCAGTGTCAGCTTGTGGCCTGCTTCCTATCTTCTCCTACCTGCAGTCCACTATACTGCATCCCATATCCCAGCTTTCAAGGTCCCTGCTGTCATAGCAGTCCCTCATTTTTGTGTTGCACTACAGTCATAAATATCTCATTCCACTCAGGATAACTAATTGTTACTATTATCTGTGTGAACACTAATTTTGTACCATGCAAAGATATGCATAGGCAAAACAAATTAGACCTAGCCACCTGGTCAGAAGAAAAATGTCATAGTAAGTCCAAATCAAAACAAAGCTTCACGAAAGTGGAGATGAGCTTAGACAAAGTCCAAGACACCTCAGCCCAAGGGCCTTGAAAACTCTTGGAGCCTGTAGCTTATTGGCAATATGCTGTTACTGTGCTACAGGACTACACGTTTCATTCCCTGTCAACACAGGTGTAACACAGGTTTCAGGTTAAGAATAAGCTTCATTATTTCGATAATCTCTGCCAGGAATGTGTTCCTGGCCTCGCTACTACAGAAGCTGAGGGACCTCTTCTTTCAGAAACAGCAGCAGACAGGAATACCAGAGGTGCTGTAGTGTAGAACAAAGAGAAGCAGAAAATCCACCTAGACAGCTTTGCAACAACATCTCCTCTCATTCATGCTCCTGTTCCAAATACACATCAAAATCTTAATTGATTTTAAGCAGCATTTTACTAGTAAAACTAATTCAGTAAACAAATAAATTAAAATAATTTACTGAGATCTAAATTGCTAAAACGCCTTCTATTGGTTTTCTGAGAGCATTTGATGTGAAGGCTCCCTGAGAAATTAAAAGTGCTGACCCTCTAAATTTGGAAATTTTGTTTCTCCTGGGCTGCCAGGCACTATCCTTAGTTTCCACTGTAAACAATGTCAATGTGAGTGCTATCAAGAAACAATCATTCAGAGTAAGCCTCATGGGTGACAGAGGCTGTGTTGCCAGGTTTCACTTTAAAACTGAACAAATAAGGATAAAATGCAACTCACTGTATGGATTAATAAGGCAGAAACAAAAACCTGGATAACAAAACTTAATGCTCTCTGCATGTGATTTTAAGTACATGCTGTTGAACTTCTGAGTAACCTATCAGACACGGTTTTTTACATGTGGAAATGCTACTGAACTTAAGAACCATTCCTAAAAAGTTCTAAGTCCTACTATTAAAATGGTTTAATAAAAGTATAGAAAGGTTCTTTCCACCCACTGTCCCAGCCTCAATCTTTTCATTCCTGTTTCTTTTATAAAAATCCAACGAGGTTTTGTAACATAAACATGAAACTGGTTTAGATATGGTAATCATCTAATGCTTTTTATCCTATATGTATGCAGAAATACTGGATGTCAAACACTTCTAAGCCTTCCACCCTACTCCCCTGAATACTCCCACAACGCTTCTTTAAAGCTGTGCTGTGGATTTTGAGGCAGAGTAATGCTGTAATGCTGTGGCTGTTTCATGGCATAGCCTGAGGCTCCAAATGCTCTCAGTCCTCAAACATTATCCTTCAAAGTTTTCAGAAGTTTCTCACTTCTTTGTTTAGTCATCACATGGAGTCTCACACACAAGTTTCACACAACCCTGAACTGAAAATAATTAAAAATCCATCTGCTGTTATAAATAATTCATTACAGAAAATACATCATGCATCATGCTGACTGTATTTCATTGTTAAACAAGAGGTGTGCATTTTACTAGTGGGTATTGAAGGCCAGTTTCCCAATGAGTGCATAAACATCACTTGACAGACTTCAAAAAAACACATTTAACACTGAATTATCCTATTTTGGTTTGTTATTGTGGGCAAACCAATTAAAAATCATTTAGGAAGGTTCCACCTGATCAAGTTTCTACATTTTTCCCGTAAATTAGTAGAGATGAGAAAGAAAAATAATGTAAGTTTCAAGAAAGTCAGAAAACAGATACTATTCTATATAAGGACTATTGGATACCAAGGGCAAATCAGAAATCACCTGTATTCCAACAATGGTTATCTGCCTGTAGATACAGAATTTTATTTGCATAGAGCTGTTCTTATTTCTCTGAATTCACAGCAAAAAATATAATGTGAGAGTTGCAGAAGAAATTAATCATAAGACAAATCAGCTGCTGATAAGACCAACACTTTTCAAAATAAATATTTGATTTTCAAAGTTTTCATGCTGTGAAAGCATAATTAACTAACAGGCATTAAATATTTAGATCTAGAAACATGCTTTGAAA
Source organism: Merops nubicus (assembly GCF_000691845.1). Lineage (NCBI taxonomy): Eukaryota > Metazoa > Chordata > Aves > Coraciiformes > Meropidae > Merops > Merops nubicus. The sequence goes on along the minus strand of NW_008621363.1, from coordinate 79,644 downwards.
GCAAGCTTGATTTGTATCTGGCCAAAAAAAAAAAAAAAAAAAGTCCCACCACTAAATAACTAAGAACCTTACGTGCAAAATTAAGCAAGAAAAAAAAAAAAACAAACAAAAAAGCTGCACTTTTTCTTTCTACTGCACATTTTGTTTCTGAGTTACAGGTCATCATGCCACTGTGGTATTGGCCTGCACCAACAGAAAATTCTCCAACTTCTATAAATTTAAAATTAGAATACTGTTTGTGGTACAGGTTTGGAGAATGATCTTTAATACTGAAGGTTAATATCAAGTGCTTCTGGTGTTCCTTCTACATTTCTGTATAATAGTAGAATGAAATGAGTAAGATGGACCCATTTTACTACTGCCATTCAGAACGCTCTGGTGGCAGCAAAACCCTCCAGAATTATACCAGTTCCAGGATGCTGCTCTGGAAAGCTACCAGGAACCAAGGACAACCGAGATATAAATATTATGGTTTTCCCCCCTTCAAGGCAATTAGGAAAAAAAGTTTTAAATACAGTGCTTCTCCTTCTCACAACAAGTGAGAAGAAACAGCTGAAAGGAGCAAGAAAAGATCTCAGCAACATTCCTCCCTTTAGGTTTTGAATGCAGCCAGGCATATAAGTGGCCAGAGACATCAGTTAAAGGACAGGCTTGTGCAGAACTGCCTGACACCATCCAGACCTTGTCTGAGACATCCAGTTCTGGCCCTGAAGTAGAGCCACTGGATGTGCACAGCACTTGCAGCCTAAGAGGATGCTCTGGATCAACCAGTAAGAAGTAAATGGCTGCCTCTTGTCCTGGCTGTGAACTTGCCTGCAGAATGAATGCTTGCCACTTTACTCTAAAAACATCATCTTTTTGTGTAAATGGTTTTCCACTATCAAAGTCCTACCCAGTAGAATTAAAGACAGGAGAAATGTCACTCATTAGGGATATATTGTGCCAAATGAAACAATAAATAGGACAGATTTTTATCTCAGTTATGCTGGAATAATTGAGCTATAATTTCACTGATTTACATAATATTAGTATCACCCATTAGTTTCCCATGTATGTACTCCAGCATAAACAAGGTTAGAATCAGGGTCATCCCAAACAGATTATAACTAAAGAGCAAAAGTAGCAACCAGGCTTTTTCACTCTAAGTCACTTGAAACTCTAAAGTTTGACTTGGACATAGATATCCAGTACAGCACTGCTTACATTTGTAGGATTTAGAAATTAATTTCTTTTTCCAAGACATTCCTTTTGAACAGAAGTTATGTTTTAGCTTTCAGCATTCTTAAACTTTCAGCTGTGATTAAGGAGATCAACACCAAAACCAAATGAAAAATTGAGCGATTTTACTTACTTGAGTTTAATAACTTCTTAATTTAAGATAGCACATTTATTTTCACATAAAGTATTGGCATTCTTTTGGATTAGAATACCTTCCCTTTTAAAAATGAAGGAAAAAACACTCCACTTGTGATTGCTTTGACATTGTATTACCCCACCATATAGAATAACTCAAGCTCTCCAGACCAAATCTGACATTCAGTAAAGAAAATGATCAACCTATGTCTGTAACTTAGCTCAATTTCTAAATATTCAGGCACTCTGCATTCTTCCATGCTTTTCACTGAACACAGACTGTGAAAGCTTCCTTCACTGTTTTTCTGCTTTACCACTTTGAAAAGAACTTCTTTGTATTGAAAAGTTTTTAGGTGTTCACTATGATTGTCCAAATGTTAGATGATGGAGTACAAGAATTATGCAATAATCATAGCACTGATTCAAGAAAAACTAGCAATGAAAGAAAACAATTCTAGTCCTACGGGATGAAAGAAAAAAAAAAAAAAATGAAAAATTGATCCTAATGGATTGTATTTTTCAATCAGTCTCCCTGGCCCATCAAATTAGAGTTCACAATTCCTGATCTTTTTATGGGTATTTCTGGTTGTCTATATCTGGAAATTACTCTTTCATGTTTTTAACTGACCAGTATAGAGCTGTGACTTGATATGCTGTTGTAGATGCTTTAGTTAAAGAAATTTCTCATAATCTTATTACTGTGGCTAAGAAAATGGGCAACTCATTCTGAAAGGCTTTGTCAGGTTTCATGCTCATCATAAGCCAGCTGGTGCTTAAAATTAATTACAATTGGTTGCCTTAGTAACACTAAATCATGCTTGAAAGTTTCAATATTGTTTATCCTTGCAAGTTTCCACAGCAATTTCCGTTGCAAAGGTAGAAGACTGGGGACCAAATTTCAGCAGAAAAGGCAATCTAAACTGACTCCACCACTGAATCAGCACTCCTTTCTCTCACCAACTTTTGTAAGGGCATTTATAGCTTGTTGCATTTTGGCCTAAAAACATTTGAACTTTGGGTATCTACCCTTAAAAGGCTATTCATCAAATGCCTACTGTTCAAGTCACAGATTCTTACATCTCTGCTAAATTGATATTGATTTCATATGTTCAATTAAAAGCATGTGATAACTGGGTTGAAAGCAGAGACTGAGGAGCTTGTTATGTTGTTTTTAAATAAGGATAGAGAAGAACAAAGCTGCTGTCAAATACATAAGGCTATTCCCAGCAGTTCAAATTCCCCCTATGATTTAGGATAAAGAAGTGTCAGAAGAACATTAAGCCTCACTCCATTCCTTAGATTTGGAAGAGAAATTTCATTTTACTAGTGGGGGTTTACAAATTGTACAAATTGCCTGAGTATATTTTGATAACCTTACCTTTTTTACCTTAGGTTTAAAAGCTTCTAAAGGCAAATAACTTATTCATTCTGCAATTTCCAAACTTGTAGCTTAATTTTCCACTTATTTCAACTAGTTTCAGACTCTCCTTTATGTCCTGTACAGTATAAAACAACAGGTAGCTACTAGTTGTGAACAAAGCTTCTTTATATTAATGGACACTGATGTCTGTTTTTACTAAACTATTTTCATTCTTGTAAAACATGAGCTGATACAGTTATTTCAGTTACCTGAATTATATGATCTTTCCACCATGAAATTTGCCCCCTTCTCTGAACTATATGGAAAAAGTGTCCTGTTTTGGGGTACACGGCTTTTTTCCTTCTATAACCAATGCACTCCTAGCATCAACATCCTGCAAATGCTTTTCCACAGTTTCTTCTTGTTCAACACCTTTTGCCACAAGAGCTCAGGTCAGGGATGAGGAATTACCCCAGATTAACATTTAGCATAACCTTCTCTTACAGGTCTAGAGGACAAAACTGGGAAACAAACCTCAGGGTTTGATGAAGTCACAAGTCTTGAGATCTCAGACATGTGGCAGGAGAGCACAAACCTAAGGCTCCAGGTAAGAAGACAGACAGTGGCTCAAGTTGTCAATAACAGACCTTTAAATTCTCACTCATTTTTCTCCTGTCACCTCCTTCACATTGTCACCTGCTAAAACATTCATTCGCCTGCTGTCTTCTCTCCCTGATCCCTGTGACAATCAACCATGCTGGACACTTGGAGCAGGAGCTATCACATTCTGTGTTGTAAAGAAAGTACCTATCAGGGCCTTACATCCTCTGAAATGAAGTAGGGCCTCTCATCCAAATCCCCTGCATGGCCTGACTTGGATCATGCAACCATCTCATGAACCACAAAGCAAATATCCAGCTCACACATTCCCTTGATAATAAGATAATCACTGATAACCTCAGTGTAGGCAGATGCATGCACTGCCACTCTAGAAAACTGCAAGGGAATTTCACCAAGTTCCCCAGCAGCTTTAGAGCCTGAAGTGAGGGTAGAAAAAGTAAATTGACAACTGCTGAGCTGAAAAATACAATGACCTCCATTGGTAAAGACACCAGTATAAAAGGATATAAAGTAATAGAAAGTGAAGGATAAGGTGCAATTAACCTTACTTTGCAATTGAGGCATGTGTGCAGGCAGAGTTCTGGCTTTCATCATGGATGCAAGTAAAAGGCATTTCTTAAAAAGTATGATTTAAAATATATATCCTTTATCATAGTAAGAAGTGTAAAATGTGCTCTTTGCACTTTCCTAGTTGCACAGAGAATTGGCACCACAGAGACAAGGGGTCTGTACTAGCCCAGAACAGCTGAAGGAGCACATCAACCTTCCTCTTTCTTTTCACATACTATATAAACGTTTTCAGGTATTTCTTTTGCAGCTAATATGACACATAAAACCAAAATCTTTTACTATAACAAATCATGCATGGAAGTGTACAGTATATGAACACTGGCCTTTCTGCTCTTAGTGCTGCACTCACCAGCACAATAAAGAAGTAGGCTGATGAGTGCAGAGTTGTAAGAACAAACCTGGGACATTCAGGGATAGAAAGTATTCTATTGTCCAGAAAGAGGAGAAAGAGGTAGAACAGAAAAGCATGTAATTAAAACACTCTACATTCCTCCCGAATGGAGACAAAACCACAGGAGTACCCAGAAGCTGAAATAGATGCAACTTTTCTTGAAGTGATTCATTCACACAACATCTTTTTACTGATTCATTAACTCTGCAGGCCTGGGGCTGAGATGTGCGACTGTTTTGCTCTTTGGATGCTGCTCCATTCCAATGCATTTTTTTGTTATAGTTAATATTAGTTAAGGAGTAATCAAAATAAAGATTGAAGAACTGAGTCATTGGAATTCATGTATTATGATACCACAAGTTTCAAAGACTGACACAGTCTGCCAGAGCCTGTGGAGATTTATAGTTAAGTTCAAACACAAGCCTTTCCCTAGAACTTACCTAAAGCCTACCTTTTGTCACCTCGTATTATCCCCATACATCTTTCCTTGGCTAAACACAGCTGTCAAGAGACATACAGAATTTTACCCCTGTGATACCTGTGCCACTGCATTGCTCAGAAATAAGAGGAAATAAATAGTGTTTAAAATCTGACCATTTTTTCCATACAGCTCTTATGTATCATAGAATCCACCAGCTACACTGCTATTTCAGGCAGAGACTTCTTTGTAGGAGAAACCACCAATCAAGTTGAAAGGTCTGCTAAAGTGGATGACATCTCAAAATTTGTCCCCGCTAACAAACTTAAAAACTGCCGTTTGGGCTCAGATCTTCTGTGTGACAGGCTAATAAAATACCTCACTGGTCTGCTCTCTGGGGCTTTTTTGTTCTTAATCTTATGCTGGATGTATGAGTATCTGCCCTCTGTGTATGCTGCTCATCAGATAACACTAGGTTGCTATAGTGATTGCTTAAAAAAGAGAAAAAAAGTGAGAGCTCAATTGTGGAAAACCCTGAGGCTAAAAGATGAATAAATGACCACTCCTGAAAATGCGACTTAAGTACCATTTTTCCTGAATTCTGCTGGAACTGTTTGTAAGGGAGTATATTCCCTTTTATGAAAAAAAGGCGTCTTGTTTCTTCCATTAAATCTTCCTGATTCATACCTATGTTGGAAGGAATCATAAAAAAAGGAACAAGGTGAAACAATGAAAAAAGATTCTGTAACGTTAATTTTGTACTTATCTAAGCAGGTTTGTGTTCCAGGATCAAACGGGGACAAAGTTACCCTCACGCAACACGAAGTGATATAAATCACAAGGAAGTTGAATAAGATGCCTAAAGCCAAAAAGGGTCATTGCTTCCTGAAACCTGAACTCAATCACACTACATTACTGTTTCAGATAAAGATTTATGTATTAAAGTCCTTTACTTAAGAAAAAAAAGTGCATGTATACAGACATGCACGCCTCAGCTTATTAGGTAATGAATATTTATATACTCATACAATTTATAGAGGAAACAAAATTGGAACCAAATGTCTAACAGAAGATCATTTAAAGCCTCACAGTCCTTTCATTTAAAGCGTAAATTGTCACACAGATGACAATCTTCAGTGAACCTAAAGAACCCAATCTGCACTGGAGTATGACTATAGACCTTAACTACATACTGGTTCATCAGCCACCATGCCCCTCTGGAAAATCATTTGCCCTCCTATGGCCTAGAAGGTAGATGAATGCAATCCTCTGGCAGCCTCTTAAGAAGAGCTGAGAGTCCCACAGCATTCAAAATAAATCAGTGAAACCTCAGAACAGCAAATCTCTACTCAACAAAAGAGGAGAAAGAAACAGAAGTTGGGACCCAAAGTCACTGACATAAAAGGCAGCATCAGCATCCCCTTAGGGAACCCTCTGGCTTTAAAGAATTTCCAACAGTTAAAACAATCACTTGAAAGCTATGACTCAAACTAGACGGCTTGCTGTAAGTGGGGTAATTTATATGCTGTTGAAATCAGCCATAGAGATAGATACCAGGAGCTGCACCTACTTATAATATTCTATCATTCTTTTAGCCAAACAACTCACTACTGCTACGTGAACTTTCAGGGGCACCAGTCTCCAGATTTATATGACATCAGTTTGGTGAATTATTTCAGGAACACAGGCATACTTGAAGACAGTTGCGGATAAATACAGGAAACCAATGCCTAACTAAACCTTCATTACTGACCTCATTTCTACCTGGTTCTGTACACCAGAGGATTTAGCTGGCTACCACTAGTACCTTATGCAGCAATATTCATAACTCTAATTTTAGTGGATTTAATCACTGCACTAATATTCTTTTTGCTTTAGAGGTCCATCCACAGGGATATGTCAATGCCAGCATCAGGTAATAAACACTCCTGTGCCTACAATTTGTACCAAAATATCAAAACACTTTACTTTTATGCTTGGAATCGTTGGATTTTTTTTAGTACATATTTATTCTTTATTCATAAAAAGTTTAGGGAACAGTACCTGGTTTTCAGCAGATGGGGAATTTGCAATAGCTTTCACTTCATCATTCTGTTTTCTTAATTAACAGTGGGTACTCAGTCTCTCAAGATCCATAGCCTTTGTTCTGATCCCTGATTGGAACAACAGGTTGTAAGCTATATAACGCATAAATTACCTGATAAACAGCCATTGTCTTCCTGGCTCTGTATGGATAATCCAGCACAGATTTAACCAGGGCATTCATGCAAAATTATGCTCTTCGTGAGAATATTCAAACAAAAAAACATTCTCAGATACCAAGAAATAACACCATTGAGATACCTCCTTCAGATAACCAAGGAAACTAGCTAACCAAAAGGGAATCTGAACGTAAATGAAATGCAAGAATCTAACCTGAAAGTTATTTGGACAAAGTTTCTGGTTAATGGCACAGTTTATTGTCATTCTGTTGGTTCTCTAATATCAAAGCTTAACAAAAAGGGAATTATTTAAGTTTATTACTTTATCTGAGAGGAAAAAAAAAAAATCAGTCTCTTCCTTCTCTGATTTTAAAAGGTGGAAACAGGGCAGGTAGGCAAGCAGGAGGAAGGAAAGAAACTACTTGGCAACAAGCAGGAGATTGTAAAGTCCATTACAATTCCGAGAACAAAAACTGCTTCAGCTACGTTTTAAGCAGATGCCTCCAGGTACCTTGTGTAATTTATGGACAGCTGCAAGTCTAGAAGCATCTATGGCAGGCACAGAATTCCATTCCTCTAATGAAATTAACTTAGGGTATTTAAGATGTCATTTCTTAATCTAAAACTGAATAAAAGCCATAATTTGTCTTATGGGTATTTACAGGTTTGAGATAAAGTGACTACACAATGGAAATTGTAAAAGTAATTACTTCCCATACATTTATATTCCAGCCCAGTACCTGTTGGTTACCTTTTCTGTAGAGAATTACTTGAAAGTTTTTGCCTTCTCTCCTAGGGGTGAAATACAATAGGAATCTACAGAGAACATCAATTTTCTTTGCTTTTCTAATGTTTACAACTTCCCTGTAGTATTTATCAAGAAATATACAACTCCCCATCGTTAGAGCTATGCAGACTAACAGTAGGAATTCTCAGTGTTGATGGAGCTATTGATCATACAAACATTAAAATTATGTCTCCTGTAGTAAAAACCAATAAAACAAGAGGTACATTAATCAGAAAATCAATATACTTGTCGATAGAAAGGCTAACTTTGACAACGTAATGCAGCAGGCAAACCTACTGGATGGTGGACCAAAACACAAGGAACCCAGGTAGTGACCTTTTTGTTTGACTTCTGGCTGTGCTGAAACACTGTGCGAATAACTGGAATGTACAGAACAAAAGGAGAGAGGCAAGGAGTTAGCTGTTTAAATTGTTCTGTAGAAACAAACTTTAATTTATTGCTACAGTGTCCTTTAGTTGCTCACTTACAGAAAAACAAAAAAAAACCCCAAACAAGCTCAAAATAAAAACACCAAACCAAAACTGAAAAAAAAAAAATAACACCAGAAGCTCAAGTAAAACACAACAAAAGACCCAAAAGCAAAATACAAGTTCAACAATCAAACTCAAAACTTCTGGCTCATGCTTTTCTGTAGCTCTACAGCATACAATTCAAAAATATTTGATGCTTTAGGGGAAAAAATAAGTCTAAATTGCCATCTTTCTAATTTTCTTTTAAAAACTTTAACAGTATTCTTCTGTGTAACAAGCTTATTATTCATTCCTTCAAAGGCTCAAATAATTATGTTAGATAGAATTTATACATCAGGTCTGGTCTGTCCATTAGATTGTAAACAAAGCAACACACATTCTTCTGAACAAGAGCAGTGTCTATATTAACACCTTCTTTGCATGGGTTAACTGAAGTGACATATTTGAATCCCTGAGGACAGCGGTCAGACCTTAGGAGACTGTACAGCTTAACTGAGCCCTCCACTCTGAATGAGTACTTCTAATGTCCTCAGATGGAGCGCTGGGCTGCAAGATGCTTTGGGACAATTTAGGTGGGGTTTTTTTGTTGTTTTTTTTTTTTTTTTTTGGTTTACCAAACAAACATTTTAAAATTCATGTGAAAAGCAGAATTGTATATAAGTTACGTTTAAATATGTTACCAAGTATTGGATGATTTTTTTTTTTTAAATTTATTTTCCATGGTACAGATCAACATTTTAATTTATTTATTTTAAACATTCCACACTTGAACAAAATCAATTCTCCATTTTACAAATTCCATATACAGAACTGCTGTTGAGTAGCTAGTGCAGTCCTGATCACCTCATCCTGTATTACTGCTAAATATATCAATTAAACGAAGACTGAAAGCTGACAGGAACTAAAGAGCTAGTGTTTGGGTATGGATGATTGTGTCTATCCAATTTCAGATCAATTACTAAGCTTCTGTTAGTGGGTTATTTGTTTTGAGAAGGAGTAAAGAAAAAGAAAAAAGAAATCAGCTCACTGATCAGCTAAATAATACTGAATATATGAAACAGGCAAATTTATTAAACATATCAAACAGCAAATGTATGTGCTACTTAGTATACTATTTGTATCGGGGGGGGAAAAAAAAAAGGTTTTGTCCTATCCAAGACAGAATCAAAATCTGCTAGAAAACTAACTCTGATATGTATACACACGCGTACTCATTACATAAGTCCCTGAGGTGGTGTCCACTACACACGTGGCAGCATAATAATAATAATACTAATATTAATATTATATGAGTCAGCTATAAATGTAACCTTCCCCCTTCAAGGGGAAAAGAAAAAAATAAAAGGAAAGAAAACAAAAAGGAAAGAAACAACCCAATGAAACAGAAAACCCTCAAACCTCAAAACCAAGATCAGGTCCTAATCTTGGACCTGTAACTTAGTACTTACATTCAAAAAAATAAATAAAAAATAAAAGCCTGCAGGTTGATTTTAGGATTCCTTTTGCATGCAGGATGCAATAACACTCATGATACAATCCAGAGTACATAGGAACAGCACAATCTAATATTAATACTACAACTTATTAATAAATATTTGGTGGCAAAGTTTAGATTCTTAAAAGAGTAATACAACACATCTAAACTTTATTGTCCAAAACTACATTCTGAAAGTGATTTTCTTTTCTCTTTTTTTCAATTAAAAAGCATCATTTTGTCTCTCACAGCTCTCACTTTCTCTCTTTTCCTGTCTGTGTTCCTTTCTTCTATTATTGCTTTGGTGCTAAACATTAACAAAACCATAACTGGTACAAACCTAGGCAGCTATTTTCAGGGCAGTTTTATTTGACTGTTTATGAGCATATAAAAACATCCGTAAGTATCAGAAATCCATTGTTTGTATCTTATAATGTTCCACATCCTTTCAGAGTGAAACCTAGAGAGGATTCAGACAATCCCACCCAACTAATAACTCCAAAGCCAAATGCTTGATTCAGCAATAAAGTTTGACTTTGTAAAAGAACGTTTGCTCCTTTAGGTGCAAACAGACTTCATCACAAAGGAGATTGACCTTGTAGTCTGACCTGATTCATCAGTAACACTAATGATTGCCCCAGTGTGCTGGAGTACAAAACCTTTCCATGGCACTAGAAATGGGTCCTTTAATAAAGATTAATATTGACCATTGTGATAACTCTTCTGTATTTATTTTTCTAGCCATGCTGGATTGTAAAGCCATGCAGTTTCTACCTTTTCTGGTATTTTCATATTAGACAGGCTTCTTCACTTTTAATTTTGGCCACGTCCCTTCATTTTCAGATATATCTCCACTTACATCTGAAATATGTTAATTTCTGATGAAGATATTTATGGAGCAGCAGTCACCATACAATCCAAGTGCTATAAATTTATTTTTATACTTACCACATTATTTCCCTCTCACAATTATATGACCCAGTTATAGTGCCGAATTAATATGTACTTTATAACTGAAAATAGTCCTAGTTTTGGAAACCAAGTTAGACTTACAATGAGAACTAAGGTTATAAACTATTTTTCTCCTAACAGGCAATTACAAGCACATATGTCACTTGGCTGTCACCACAGAAACATTACAACAACACAGTCTACTTCAGCAGGTCCAAAATGAGAATAAAAACAGTTGACCCTTCTATTCAGCACTTGTCAGCCTGCACCTGCATTACTATGTCTTATTCTGGTCTCCACAAGTCAAAAAAGACCGGATAGTGTCCAAAGGATGGCAAGAAAATTACCAGATTGCTGGAGAACCTGCCCTTTAAGAAATATCAAGGAGTTAAGTCTTCTCACCCTGGAAAAGAGAAGGCTTAGAGGTGAACATATCTCAATTTTCCAGTACTTAAAAAGGGTGGCTACAACAAGAACTGAGGGTCTATCATACAAGGAACCACATGGAGAAAACAAGGGACAGTATGTCTACAGGTTGCAACAAGAGAGATTTCATCTTGATATAAAAAACGCATTTTTTACAGTGATAACAATCAATCACTGGAAAAACCTCCTCAGGGACACAGTAGAATCCTTATACTGGAGTTTTTCAAGACACAACTGGACAAGACCTTAGATAATCTCACCTAGACTCCCTTTTCCACAAAAGGTTGGACAAGGTGGTTTTTTTTTTTAGTGCCCCTTTCAAACTGGGCTCTTATATGAGCCTATGCTCAAAGCTTCATCGTGTTTGGTTTATGAGTTCAGTAAGGAACTGAATTTTGTAGGGATATAAAGGAAAAATATTTATGAAAGTAAGGGAAGGAGACAACCATCTTACATGAAGGTGTAAAGATCACATATTTATGAGGAACTGAGGAAACAATTTAGATGACAGTTTCTGGAAAGGAAATACAGCCAAGAAAGACAGCAAGGTAAGCAAATAATTTGAAGATTAAGTTTTCACTCTGTGTTACTCCAGCAAACTCACAAACAATAAGAGGAGAACCACAGAACCAAAATTTGAACCTAGGGCAGGAAAATATGTTTCCTTCTTGTCCCAATTATTATGCTTCCTTCATTCATAGTTTTAACTAAACATGTAAAAACTAGAAAATTAATTTAATGATAGTGTATACAAATATAATATATATCCCTGAAATCTAATTGTGATGTATCAATTAAAAGGTGATTTAATATATATATTTTAGCTGATCTCTTATCATTTGAGCATTTTCTCAGAGTGGGAGACAATAAACATTGCCATTTGTTGCTATACTGTCTTTAAAAGAGTACCACACATGTATTTGCTCAAAAACCAGAAGCCTTTGAACTGTAATGAATTTTTTGACATTAAAATCCTAGGGTATGTGTAAAGTTCCTTATTCAGACACGTGATTTATTTTTTTGTATCAACACAATCCTGTGTAAACAGAGAGCACAGGAAAATGAACACTAACATCCATCTGTTTCTGACCTCTCATTCAAAAAGACACCTACTTCACAGGCATAATACCAGCTGCCAAGCAATACTGATTTCTAACAAGTGTCCAACAACCTAGCCGAAGAGAAATAGAAGAGTCCAAGCCCATTTATGTGTAAAGACAGCTTTTTATTCCAGCATTTCATTATTGAAAGCTTTTCGAGAAATTCACAAGACCATTTCTATAAATTCAGTTTTCTGTCACATCACACCATCACTAACAGGCAGATGTAGTAATAACCTGTAGAGCTGATGAGACCTATAGAATGAAATCTTGACTGCTAAAATTGTTATTTTTATTTACTTCATCAAATACCTACAAATCTGTTCATGTACAACACAAGAATATTCAAACTATTTTAATAACTGAGTATCTGTCAACTGTAGTTACTGTGTCTGTCCTGATGTTTATCATGGAAAGACTTGGGAGTGCTAGATGATGCTTCATATTTTTTTTACTTGTGGTGACAGATTGAATTCTCATGAAAGAGAGTTCACTTGTGGTTTTGTTATTTGAATAAAATTCAGAATTTAGTTTAAATTTGCAAGCTTACACCTTCTCAATACTTACATGAAAACATGCATCATGAAGAGGAAAAATATTATGCAAATATATCAAGATACTATCCCTATTTTTAACTTCACCCAAGAGAGAGATTCTTCTAGGAACTGAGTCATTTAGAGGCTGATATAAGACTTAGAGATGACAGCAACACACACAGACCTTAGCTGAGGTGGCAGTGCTACTGTGCTTGGCACTGTAAGAAATGCGCAGAAAAGACCAGCTAGATTTTGGGGGGGCAGGGGAGAGAGGGGAAATTACCTTCAACCTTCATTTTTTTATATACAAAAAACTAAAGGAAACATTGTGGTGTAGCAAAGGCCTCCAAGCAGGTAGAGAACAAGACTAGCCAGGGTATTTTCCTTACAGTAAGGTAAGATTAAGAGGGTCTGAGAAACTAAAAAAAGGGGTATTTTTTTGTTCCTTTTCTTAATTCCCCCATGACTCCTTGAGCTCCTTAAAGTACTAGACCCTGGTTGATAGATAGCACTTGTAAGCCTGAAAAGGGTGAAGATATTTGGCCCAGTCCAAATGTATTTTCACAGCCTAAAGGATTTTACTCCCAGATTACCTGAGCTGAGCTCCTAATAGGTTACCTTACTATGAGATCAATCTCAGGTTGGTGTTACGTCAGGCTATTTTCCAGTATTAGGACCCTGTAGTCAAAAGGGAAGATAATTTATTATTAGCAGGAAAATGAATGAAACTGATCCCCATATGAATGGTACTGATCCTGCACTTTTCGCTGCTAAAGAACATCTTGACAGCTATGACAAAGCTTGAGCTTTCCAGTTACAATGTTCCCAGGGGAAGTCGTATTCCTCCTTAGCAGAAGTTACATTTTAGGCAGTTTTCCTTTTGATCTGGTTTGGGTTCTTACAATGAAGGAATTCTTTGCATTTAAAAAAAATTTAAGCCTGTCCACAGTGGCAAGTCTGCTAAATCCAACGTCCTCATCACATCTATTTGTGTACAGCAAATGCAACATATGAGACAGAGCATGCAACCCATCTGTATTTGTACAGCAAAGCAAGATAACTTGGCCCAGTCAAACAGATTATACAAGGGTTAATGCTGGTTGAAACCCATCACAACCCATACAGGCCATTGAATTCTTCAGAATGGATTGATGAACCTAACTGAATGGGTTCTCTCATTTCATTACACGAGGTCAAAAAATAGAGTTTGGTAACACTTGCCATTCTCCCTTATCAGATTATATAAAAAAAAAAAATAAATTGTATTTTGCAAAGAAAATTTGATTCAATGGTAAAGTGAAGTGACTGATCCACTGTGTTACAGCACTTGTACACTGCAACACAGAAGTAGTGTCTATTTTAGAAAATTATTTGTTTTCATAGTACATCAGGGGATATTATTTAAACAAAGAATCTCATCACCATAAAGAACAGTTTCTGGAGTTATCTTGACTCAAGCAGTTTTGTGCTAAAACCAAACTTCTCCATACTGACTTGTATTCCATAACAGATAGGAGCAGAGCTCCACAACCTGTACCTCTTCCTAATCTGAACTATCTTATATTTGCAAAATATGGTTCAAAGGCAAATGCAAGACTTAGGCATGACCTTTGCAGTTTCAGTAGCTACCCTGAACCCTTCAGCTTCCACTAAGTATCTTCAACAGAAAAGAACAAAGCTAGAAACAAGAGAAGCTGCACTCAATCTCTCTCTTTCTAGTGATAACAATGGAAGAGAATGTAACACCAAGGCATGCTTAAAAAAAAAATAAAACAAAAGGAAACTTAAAAAAAAAAAAAAAAAAAAAAAAGAGAGAAAACAGATATTGGCTCATACAGAATCTGCAGAGAATAGAGTAGAATCAATTTAATCTACTGAAAATAATCACTCTTTCACTGATTAGAGACCAGAGCAGTTATCTGCAAATGACCGCCTTAATTTATACTGAATTTTGCCTCATCGCTATTCTGCACTGTATCTGTAGTCTTAGAGGAAAAAGAAAACAAAAGTGGGGGATAGAAGATAAAAAGAGATCAGAAAGAAAAAAAAGTGTCACTTCTTCACAATATAGAGATGCATTACCCCAACCTTTACTTCAAAACCATAGAGTTTATTTTTTCAGGAGAATTAGCTGAAATAAAGCTGCTGAAATGCAACAGTCTAAAGAGAGTTTTTATTTAGTTATAAGCTTGAAAATCCTCTGTGATAACAAACTGATTTTATACCTCGCATACTTTTTTATTCAGGCACTAAGTAAAAAGCAAATTTCTGTTCAAATTACATTTCCTCAAAAACCACAAACAAGTCCTACTCTATACACGAGCACCATGACACCATCAACACTGATAAAGTTTTATTGTTAATACTGTTTTTATTGTTAATGTTAATGCCTTAACATTTTGGATCAGTGTTCTTGTAAGATCAACCTCAAAGTAACTTAACATTCAGATTAGAAATTCAGATTTAGTTCTTTCTGTTCCTTTTCTTCACTGATATTTGCCCAAATACTACCTGACCTTTTTTTCTCTTGGATACATTCAACTGATGATCTAAATGAAGTAACTGGGGGAAGCTGTGAACATTTCTATAAAGACTAAGTTCATGGATGCTTGCTTTGGTATCATAGACTCTGTTGATATATTTTGCCAAAATGAAAAACTGGGAACAATGCACGATGACGTTATATTTTAAAAGTTCACAATTCTATAACATTTAAAGTATCATATAGTGCCCTGTGATTCCTGTAGTTGGATTAATGCTGTAGGTAGTTTAATAAACTAAGTAGGATCATGCTAGCAAAAGGTCTTTTTAACCAAAGAAAGAAATCAATATGTGCCATTAAACTACTACATGTCTTTTAAGAGAAGTAAAAAAAATGATAGGTTGAGAAAAACAAACTAATGAGATAATTTAACCCTGCTTTTCAAAATATGTGAGTGATCTACCTTTCAGATGAGAACTGGTCCTAATTTCAGGAAGATCCCAAAATAATGCAAGTTTAATATTAATCAGAAAAATTATACTAATATCAACTGAAATAGGAAAGAAACAATAAACAAACAAAGAATATATTCAAATATTGTATATATATTCGAAGATGTTCTGTTCATACAATAAACTGTCATGGAACTCTACAAAGAAGAATGGGTATAAGAAATGAATTTCAACCATCACTGCCATTTCATTCTGCAGTGGCAAGGTGAGAGGAGACTAATGTGGCTTCCCGTAAACTCTACAAAAGCCATCTTTCTCCAGCTGCTCTTCCCAAAGCATAATTCTAATCCTTACAAGAAGATTATTTTTTCCTGATGCAGTTCTTGTAAACTTCACAGTCCAGATACAGAAACCTGCTTACAGAACCTCAGGACAAACGGGTGTTCAGGCCAGGCAGCGTACGCTTAGTGGGAAACAAATGAAGTTTCAGGAAAGAGTTCCTAAAGAGCTTTCTCAACATTTCTTACCACATGGAGACAACTAATGTTGTCCAGCTTTATATTATATTTTCTGGCAGTATTACATAATACTTTATATTATATTTTCTGACAGACACTCCATGACAGTGTTACAACAATTTTGCATCCAACTCAGCACCTCTTAGGAATCTTCTAAACATTGCATAAGCTTTTCCTTACAGTAAATCTGATATGAATCAGATTCTTTTTACAATGCCTCCATTTAGCTCTGTAATGCCTGCAAATATTTTCTTTTAAAAACTAATGGCTCAAGCACAAGGTTTCCTTTCATCATATTACTCTGACAGTATAGCACATTAAAAGGGTAAGCTTTTAGTTAAATTTAGCAGACTATATCAAAACATTTTATTAGCTGATCATTCTACAATAACATATTTGCAAAAAAGCTACTCACAAATTCAGTTATCAGTGGAAAACCTCCTTTTCTGAGCATCTGTTGGTGATCCAAGTAGCAAATTAGAAAGAGTCATAGATTTGTCATACTGTTATTCTTGCCAACAATTTTGTAAGTACATTTTAAAAGGGCAATTACACCACATCTGTTGATTGACACTAAACTAACATCATCTTTGTGCAGTTTAAATACTTCAACTGTTGCACCTGTTTGAACTGAATTATTAATAGGAATTGTCTATTACAGCTATCATCATTTCCTTTAGTACAACTTAAGATAACTACATACAAAGCCTGTCTCTTAACTTTTACTTTTTGACTTTCAAGATTCATCTTTTAAACTGTATTCTTCTAAATTTTTCTGTTTTATTGTAGAACTGAATTCAGAGACTTAAAGACCTTTTTGCTTTTGTCTACTGCTTGCCTTCCTTCTCCAACATGTATTTTCTCCATACCTGACAGTTCCTCCACATTCAGAAACAGATTATCGGTAGCAGGCACCTCTACAGATAACAGATGCTGTAAAGTCCAGCAGAGTTCTATTCCAACACATGTTGCTGAGCTACCAACCAGGACAGACTGGACAGAGCATAGCTAGCTTTAATTAAACTACTAACACTGAATTTCATGTTAGAGAATTAGTTATTAGGACAGACTCAGAGAATAACACAGGACCAAACAAATACTCTTTATTTACCACTTTCAGTATCACTGACCAACAAACAGTATTTTGTGTTTTTCTTCCAAGTCTGAATTTCCCATTGTTAGAAAAGATATAAGACTGGGTAGGCAGTGGTCTCAGCTGGTAAGACTATGGTAATACATTGGCATAACCATGATATACTGACTTGTCTGTTCATGTTCATTTTCCAATTATCAATATCTTACAGATTCAGAAGGGTTACATAGATGGTGACATTTTCATTAAACTGTAATTAAAAAAGAATGCTGTATCAATCACCGAGAATAGATTAAGAAAAACCTTTTAATAGAAAAAAAAAAAAAATGGTTTGAGTGGATTGCTACCCACAGTAAATGGAGTGTCTCAACAGTAGACACCAATGCAGAAACCCTTTAACAGTTCCTTTCCATTCAGAATTTACAGAAATATATAAAGTAGTTATGACAATCATGATGCATTTTGTTGAGATTACTACTTTGGTGCCAAATGATTTTGCTTGTATTTTATAGCCTTAAAACTGATAACTATTTCAACACTAACAAAGCAGTAATCTTTATTCTCCTTATTAACAATGAATTTAATGAAATTAAGGTGCTCTCTAACTTTGATTAAATAATGGTAGTACTACTAATTAAATATATTTTTATCTCCTAACAAGGAACTCAAATCATTACTTATATTTTTGGTAACATTCCAGCATGTTACTTAATCAATCCTGTAGGTATTATTAATTTGTTCAAACAAATAGCATTGTATGTTCCCCTCATTTAACTAAATATGTTAATTAAGTTGTTCTTATCTTAATCTTCAATGATGAAAATGGATGTGTCAATCTCTGTTAGTTGAGTAAAATCCCTGTAATCTTGTGACTTTGCCTCCTAATGGCTAAGTCTATTCAAAACCTCCAGAGTAGCCAAGTTAATTCCACTGTATAATAGTCACTGTTTTAAACTTTGACTTCTACTGCATTCCAATTCTCAGAACCAATTAGCACACTTTATGACTCCATTTGGAACAGCTCCAAGTTTACAATCATATCACTATACTTCATTACTACTTTATTTAAACAATCTGACTTAGACCCTTGCTACTCTAAGGTGGTCTGCCATCAAGCTCTGAAAATATTGCATATATTAAACGGATGTCAACACTATAGATTTTTAATTAGCTGCTCTTAATTTCTAACATCTACTCAAGCTCCTGAGTACTAGGACTATTTGGTGCAAGACAGATATGACATCCTTCAAACTGGACAAGAGGTGCCAAGAGGTTGTAGGAATATGACAATAAAAGGTGGCAGTCAAGTTTAAAAGTGGAATAGTTACAAGAAACTTCAGACAATAACTTGACAGTGCAAACATGGCACACGATAGAGAGGTTTATAGCCCATCTAAATTCTGTAGGTTTGTTCTTGGCTTTCAAGCACACAGAAACTCAAGGATTTTGGTAAGCAGACTGATGTGGTAACTTGAAACCAACCTAAAAAAAAAAAAAAAAAAATTAAAAATCTAGGTCCAAAGAAAGAGTTCTAAGTCTGAAATCAAAAGAGCAGATTAAACATGCAGTGGAAGGGCACTGCACCTCACCTACCCTTTTCTCCAAGCCAGCAGTTTTTTCTGTATTGTTTCTTCATATGAAGGCTAAAAAGATGACAAAAGTAGATCATTCAGAGGCTCAGACTTCTTGCCATTTATTTAGAACTTAGTTTACCATGAATCCATTTGCAGCTCTGATTTAGCCAAGAGCCAGAAGCCCAGTGGGGTGGGTATCCACCTCTGGTAACTCCTTGAACTCAGAAAGCTTTCCCAACCACTTCACAAACCTCTCCTACATAGAGCTTTCTGAAAAGGCATAGCTCCATGCCACCGAACAAATCCCCTGGGGACTGAGCAAGACATTTCTGGTGAACAGATAACTCACTATTGTTTTTTCTATGTTTTGGCTTTGTCAGCCCAAAAACGCACTCCACTGTAACTTCTGTTGCAACATTTCAGACCAGTTTATTACCGTTTCTAGAAAACCATTTCTTAAATTTGCCCTTTGGAAAAGAAACTTAATAAACAATTTTGTTGAGCTATATCAACATAAAAGATATTAAATACTGCATGAAGAAGTTGAAATGAAATATTTCTAATTTCCCCACAGTTTTTTCTACCAACTATACTGTTTCTATTTTGAGAAGAAAATAGATTGACAAAGAATCTGGTGATAGAGCAATTGCATTTCTTTAATAGCAAAATTTATAGGTGCCTATAGGAAATTGAGCTAATTATTGTGTAGCAAGACAAAAGTCTGGATAATAATGAGAAAGGTACTAGAATTCCGATTCTTGACCCATTGCTAAGGCAGCCAAGAAAAACATTTTTAAGCTGTGAATTATATTGTCAGAATTATGTATTTATTTATAAACAAAGTCATGGGGATGCTGGCTGGCAGAAAGAGCTATAAGGTGAGTCATGGTGGAGTTTTTTGTTTGTTTGGTTTCTTTTGGTTTTGTTTTGTTTTCATACTGAAGAAATCTGCTTCAAAAAATTTAGAATCTATGGAAAATACTAAATGTGTCTCCCAGTGCCACAGGGCCTACTTCCAAAAAAACACTACTTTAACAATTCCTTCTTTTTTCTTTTAGAAATACTTAGGTAATAATAAAACGCTTTACCTAACCTCTATCACTCTGACTTCAGTCTTGGCTAGAAAGAAGGCAGTTCTGACTTTACTTGTGTAGCAGCCTGGGAGATGGTAAAGAGCAATGGTCAGCAGCCCACATACATTAAGGTCCCCCTTCTTTCTGCAGTCTCGTACTGTGAAGCAGCCAAAATGGAAAGGACCCTACTATACAGTCTTATGCCCTTTGAAGTGAGAAAGCAGTGTAGGCAGTATGCAAGCTTGATGAAATTTCCATCTCCCTGTGAGGACCATATGGTCTTTAAGACACCATTCAGTCCAAGAGCTGGAAGGATCTAGCACAAATGGACCTGAATGAGAATCCACGTACTCTGACCACTTTACAAGAACTGGAAGAAAGGCCAGCACTGAAAAGAGGACAGGCATCACTGAATGAGACTCTATCCTTGTGGCCTCTTAAAGGCAGGTGCCAGGAAGAAAAGGCTTCCTCTAAGGTGATAAAGCATTAATTCCTTCCCCTGCAAAGGAAGCAATTTGTAGCTGAGGAGCAGATAAATGAACTCAAAGTAGGCAAAACTCAGCAGCATAAAGGTCTATGAAGTTCATAACTCCCATGTGGATTTTCAAATGATCTTCGCAGGGTTTTATCTTCATACTAGAATTCAAGAGCATGCAAATTTTCCTTCAAGTTACTTTTAGAGAGACCTCACAGTCTTACTGAATGTGTTTCAAATAACTAGCACAATACAGCTAAGCTTTTAAACACATAACGATCCACAAAAGCTGAAACTTTACTCTTATTTTTACTCTATTTTCTGAAGTCAATAAATCTCACATGAATGCACTAGGTTTTTGCATGCTTCTTTCTCTGCCCCTCACTTCCTTCTAAACAAAAATAATTCTAACTTAGAAATACATTTTTCTCAAACCTTATTATGACTAAGGCTTTCAAAAGAATCTAATGTCTACTGCTGTTGTGAAAAATAAGTAGCCTGAAAGACTGTTGACAAGAATTAAACACTCTGTTGGAGGAATCATCTTGATGTGTGAGTTCCCATTCTCTCAAACCAGATAACACTCATGAAAGAAATTGAATAAAATCACAAACTGGAGAAAAAATTGAAAATTGAAATGGATTCACTGTGAGACACAGATACACTGGAACATGTGTAATTTCTAGTGCTGGTAGAACTCTTTTCTTCCTCATCTAAACTACTTTTTTTTTTTTTTTTTTTAATACTGATGACCTGATAGTGATCATTCCCCTACAGATACACTATGCAAGTTTCTTCCCTATTTATTTTGGTTTACTTCCTTAGGTTATATAGTTATTTTTAAAAATCTTAAATTTAGAGAGGCACATTAAAATTTCAAAGGCATTAAAAATCAAGGGGAAAAGTATTTCTCAGAATTGTAACCATTAAAATTCATTAAATATTTCTAAACATTTTCTCTGGTTATTTTAAATATTTTGTCACTTTCCTAAGGAAACTGAAGTATGTCACAAAAATTTTAATTGCCTAAAAATAGTTGCAAATATTTAAAAAAACACAATATGGCAGAATATTAACTTGATTGCTAACTTTGTGTAATATGAAGAAAACATAAATAAACTTGCCATCTGAAACAAAGCACCCTTAAAGAAATGGTCATATTATGCTTGTAGCCTGGTGACAAAACAAAATTTTTCATAAAGGTAGGGTAAACCTTGACAAGAGAAATATTTCTGACAAATCTGAGCATCTGATTTGCTTGGAGCTATGATTATTTAACTTAGCAAAAAAGCTGAGATACCTTGATGTAGTTCTGAGGGCTTCCTCCCTCTGGTTCCACACAAATTAGCTCTATTGTTTAAAAAGACGTAAAAGGTATTGTTATTCAACAAAGCTCTTCAAATTTAACACATCAGCAGTCCAATTTCATAACTTTATAAGTATTCAACTTTTTTTTTTTTTTTTTTTTTTTTTTTTTAAATGTAGTTTGTGTCCATCCTATCTATTTCTGTTCCTAGAAATACAATGACAGTACAATGCATCTTTTCTGCCAGGAAAATTGGAAAGCGTAAAAAGGAAAAAAAAAATCAGGTCAAATACAATCTTTTGGTTGAAAAATATGTAATGTAAAATTGGCAAGGCAACAATGGGGAAAGCTATGGGGAGATCCAGGAAGTAGGCCAGCAAAAAAAAGTATGTGTACCTCCTCCAGATGCTAAAAGGGTCAGGTAGCATATAAAGTGGGTCTAAAAAGATCAAATGGTAAAAAACAATTAACCCCTTGGCACTAGGAACTGGGATTTCCTGACACAAACTGTTAATGCTGGCCTCGGGGGGTTATAGGATCAAATTATAATAAGCCAAGTTCTGAAATAAAACCTATCATTTTAGGCACTGAGGGAAGACATTTCAAGTACGTTCTGGGCTGCCAGACTGGTATGGTACAAGGGGAATGGCACAGAGGAGAAATACTCTGAAAGATAAATAATAAAAATAGTTTTTCAGATTTGGACTCACATAGATTTCTTTCAGATTTTTTTTTCCCCTCCGTTTCTGAATTAAACATGCTGTTTTGCCCTATATACCTCTGATCTGTGACCTGATCCAGCTCTTCTCTGATACACAGAAATTCAGCCTCCATTTTGTGAACAAGTTACCTTTCATTTTGTGATTGACTTCCAAACATTGTCTGTATTAGTTCTAGGTGGTTTGCTTAATTGCCTTAAACATTAGGGTTAGGGTTCTTTTACTTTCCCTTCCACACAGAAGTGAGGGGGAAGAGGGAAAAAAAAAAAAAAAAAAGGGCAAGTGACAACAGAGAAATTCCATAATAAAATCACCAACATTTGATAATCAGCCTGAAAAATGACACAACGGCTCTAAGTCTACATTTATGACACAGGGCTATTTCTTTCTTTGTTTTATAAAGGTTATTTGTTCCACGACAACTCAGGATCTGCACTTATTAACTGATATGCTGGTGTTTACATATTTGCTCATTTATAGCTTTAAATTACTTCAGAAAAATTGGATATTTGTATAAAACCATCGACTGATCTGAAAATCCAGTAATTATTTATAGTACAGAAACTCTTTACAAAAGTCGAACGAAGCTGATTGCTCTTCTTGAGCGTACACTAAACATTTGGAAGCTGTTATATAAAAGCTGATATCCCAAAACTTCGACTGGTGTACACATTTCTAGCCCTTTTTAAATTAGTGGAACTTCAACTGTTTCCACTAGTTGAAAATCCAGTGTAGTTACATTCTAAAACTTGTAACATTTTTCAGTGTAACTTAAATCTACACATGTTAAAAAGTCAATATTTTGTTTGAAAGTCTGATTATAAGTACAGGATTCTTTTCTGTCAATGACCTATCTTCACACAGGTATAACAGAGATTAAGAAAATAAATTAAGTACTATAAGCCTGAAAGCATTTAAAAAGTGCACATAATGTGTCTGCTACTCAGTTTTTAATCCTTCATAATGCTGCTTGTGTTTGGCCATACCAGCTAGCCTGCCAGTAGTGACATTATTTATAACTGCCTACAAAATAGTGCCTCAAGAGATGGAAATTTCATGCAACAGATGTCATGAATTGGGTACTGGTGAGACCCAAAGATATTATCCCTTTATTCTGTCACATCTTCTATTTTGAATTGTGCTAAGCAGATTCAATGGAAACATCTCTATCATCTTCAGTTGTACTGGTCCAAGCTCTGAGAGAACAGCCCTCTGTGTATTGTCAACAGAGGAAATAGAGAGTGATGAATTCTACGAAGACCAACAGCAGTGGGAAGGAAAAAAGAAAGAAAAGATACAGAAAAACATAATACAAGAGTAAAAAATAAATGAGGAAAAAGACCAAATGATAAAGAATCCCACTGTGATACAGTACCATACATAAGAGAGTGAAAAGGTACCTGTTAGACATGAACATGAAACTGCTGTTGTACAAAAGAAAAATGTTGCCAGTTGGAAATGAACGATTGCTTACTCCAAGCAGATAGGATCAAGATGTCATGCAGTTTCAAACTAGAAAGCAAAACCTGATATGACTCCTTGCTAGGTGGCTTGGAAATATACAAAGACTAGTACCACAACCAAAATTATGGAACACTTTTATAGAACACTGTCCCAAAACGGATCCAAGGGGAACATTAATTGTCACCAGCTTCCTCTCCCAAACGCAGTACCCAGCCAATATTTTGCAACCCTTTTAAGTGCTCTACAAAAACATGCTCTCAATCAAATATCATATCCAATTCTTTATTGTACTCCAGAAAGATAAGATCTCTTTTGATTCCCTAGACTTCTGTAGTGAGTTGTTTCCTTCTAGGTCAAAAACTGAGGTGAAAAAAATGTTTGATAAAATATTAAAAAGTATTAGGATTAGTATCAGGATCTCACCACTCTTCACAGTATTTCTTCACAGTATTTCTTCTCCAAGCCATATTTGAGAAGCTGAGTTCAGAAATCCTGACCTCCTATGGCCTGAGAATATAATGTTTCCTTGCAAAATCAAATAAAATTATGCCATTAGAATATAAGCTCCACCTTTGAGTTGCCTCCAGTTAACATTTCTGTTCTGAATTTAACAGTTTCCTAGGATGCAGAGGAAGAGGACGACAAATGGAGAAGATCATATGTTAAAGGATCTAGTAAAGCTTAAAATACATAAAGACACATATTTTACAAATACGTAAAGCTTATTTGAAGCTTCTCCAAATAACTTGGAGCTATACTATGTGAAAGCTTGCATGGAATGAAGACTAATTGCTTTGAAATTTATATTTTTCGTTTGCATTATGTAAGCATACCGATATATAATTCAAAACAACTTTTTGGCTAATATCTTAGTCTCAGTCTACACTGCTGTAGTAAGCTACATCTAAACGACTCTGATGCCATTAATTAAAAGGCAGTTCTTTGTTCATCCACCCTCTGTACCTTTAGGAGCAGACTAGCCAGCAGGACTCTGATTTTAAAGTCTATGGGCCAAATGAGCATATGTACAAAGTGACCATAAAGCTGCATCTTGATGTAAGGCATTTCAGACACAAGTGTGAAAGGCCGGAGACTCATATTTGCTGTTTTCAGTTGGTTTGCGAGCCAATGGATTTATACATGGAAACTGTAGCTTTGGTGGTGACTCTACCCACCAGTATGAATAAAAAGACAAGCTGAAATGACCTGTTTTATCCAGGTATTGCTCCCTGTATGTATCTTCTCTTTTATCTGATTATCCTAAGTAGATTAGTGATTATAATACCATTGTATTCATATTTCAACTGTCATTCCTTTCTCTTCCCTCAGAGATATTCCAGCAGCTAGTAAGCAATTCATGTCATACCAAGCAAACAAGTTAACTTCTCCTTAGAAGTTACTACTATAACAACAAAGCTGCCTATTATGTGCAACAGACTAAAGAGTATATATGTAACTCATCATGTCTCAGCCAAGAGGCAAAAATTTCCACGTGTGTGGTGGTGACCACTAAAAGGGCTCACCAAATTCGCAGGACAACATGAACACGCAGAAAACAATTAAAAAAAAATAAAAAAGGGAAGAGATTATTATATTTCTATGCATTGTCTTAAGTTGACTTTTTCACTTTTGAAAAAGGTTTTTAGAAATGTAAGATGGTCCT